>NW_026277028.1:0-2063 GCF_023373465.1 Oncorhynchus keta
ATTTACATACATTTACATTTAAGTCATTTAGCAGACGCTCTTATCCAGAGCGACTTACAAATTGGTGCAAACACCTATGACAACCAGTGGAACAGCCACTTGCATCTAAATCTTGTTGGGGAGAGAAGGGGGTGAGAAGGATTACTTACCCTTACTTACCCTATCCTAGGTATTCCTTGAAGAGGTGGGGTTTCAGGTGTCTCCGGAAGGTGGTGATTGACTCCGCTGTCCTGGCGTCGTGAGGAGTTTGTTCCACCATTGGGGGCCAGAGCAGCGAACAGTTTTGACTGGGCTGAGCGGGAACTGTACTTCCTCAGTGGTAGGGAGGCGAGCAGGCCAGAGGTGGATGAACGCAGTGCCCTTGTTTGGGTGTAGGGCCTGATCAGGGCCTGGAGGTACTGAGGTGCCGTTCCCCTCACAGCTCCGTAGGCGAGCACCATGGTCTTGTAGCGGATGCGAGCTTCAACTGGAAGCCAGTGGAGAGAGCGGAGGTGCGGGGTGACGTGAGAGAACTTGGGAAGGTTGAACACCAGACGGGCTGCGGCGTTCTGGATGAGTTGTAGGGGTTTAATGGCACAGGCAGGGAGCCCAGCCAACAGCGAGTTGCAGTAATCAAGACGGGAGATGACAAGTGCCTGGATTAGGACCTGCGCCGCTTCCTGTGTGAGGCAGGGTCGTACTCTGCGGATGTTGTAGAGCATGAACCTACAGGAACGGGACACCGCCTTGATGTTAGTTGAGAACGTCAGGGTGTTGTCCAGGATCACGCCAAGGTTCTTAGCGCTCTGGGAGGAGGACACAATGGAGTTGTCAACCGTGATGGCGAGATCATGGAACGGGCAGTCCTTCCCCGGGAGGAAGAGGAGCTCCGTCTTGCTGAGGTTCAGCTTGAGGTGGTGATCCGTCATCCACACTGATATGTCTGCCAGACATGCAGAGATGCGATTCGCCACCTGGTCATCAGAAGGGGGAAAGGAGAAGATTAATTGTGTGTCGTCTGCATAGCAATGATAGGAGAGACCATGTGAGGTTATGACAGAGCCAAGTGACTTGGTGTATAGCGAGAATAAGAGAGGGCCTAGAACAGAGCCCTGGGGGACACCAGTGGTGAGAGCGCGTGGTGAGGAGACAGATTCTCGCCACGCCACCTGGTAGGAGCGACCTGTCAGGTAGGACGCAATCCAGCGTGGGCCGCGCCGGAGATGCCCAACTCGGAGAGGGTGGAGAGGAGGATCTGATGGTTCACAGTATCGAAGGCAGCCGATAGGTCTAGAAGGATGAGAGCAGAGGAGAGAGAGTTAGCTTTAGCAGTGCGGAGCGCCTCCGTGATACAGAGAAGAGCAGTCTCAGTTGAATGACTAGTCTTGAAACCTGACTGATTTGGATCAAGAAGGTCATTCTGAGAGAGATAGCGGTAGAGCTGGCCAAGGACGGCACGCTCAAGAGTTTTGGAGAGAAAAGAGAGAAGGGATACTGGTCTGTAGTTGTTGACATCGGAGGGATCGAGTGTAGGTTTTTTCAGAAGGGGTGCAACTCTCGCTCTCTTGAAGACGGGAGGGACGTAGCCAGCGGTCAGGGATGAGTTGATGAGCGAGGTGAGGTAAGGGAGAAGGTCTCCGGAAATGGTCTGGAGAAGAGAGGAGGGGATAGGGTCAAGCGGGCAGGTTGTTGGGCGGCCGGCCGTCACAAGACGCGAGATTTCATCTGGAGAGAGAGGGGAGAAAGAGGTCAGAGCATAGGGTAGGGCAGTGTGAGCAGAACCAGCGGTGTCGTTTGACTTAGCAAACGAGGATCGGATGTCATCGACCTTCTTTTCAAAATGGTTGACGAAGTCATCTGCAGAGAGGGAGGAGGGGGGAGGATTCAGGAGGGAGGAGAAGGTGGCAAAGAGCTTCCTAGGGTTAGAGGCAGATGCTTGGAATTTAGAATGGTAGAAAGTGGCTTTAGCAGCAGAGACAGAGGAGGAAAATGTAGAGGGAGGGAGTGAAAGGATGCCAGGTCCGCAGGGAGGCGAGCTTTCCTCCATTTCCGCTCGGCTGCCCGGAGCCCTGTTAAACTGTCAG
>NW_026277029.1:0-2331 GCF_023373465.1 Oncorhynchus keta
GAACACCAGACGGGCTGCGGCGTTCTGGATGAGTTGTAGGGCTTAATGGCACAGGCAGGGAGCCCAGCCAACAGCGTAAAGGTAGTAATCAAGACGGGGAGATGACAAGTGCCTGGATTAGGACCTGCGCGCTTCCTGTGTGAGGCAGGGTCAGACTCTGCGGATGTTGTAGAGCATGAACCTACAGGAACGGGACACCGCCTTGATGTTAGTTGAGAACGTCAGGGTGTTGTCCAGGATCACGCCAAGGTTCTTAGCCTGGGAGGAGGACACACTGGAGTTGTCAACCGTGATGGCGAGATCATGGAACGGGCAGTCCTTTTCCCCGGGAGGAAGAGGAGCTCCGTTTTTGCTGAGGTTCAGCTTGAGGTGGTGATCCGTCATCCACACTGGATATTATCAGCAAGGAGTAACCCGAGTTTTATAGATATTCATTGTATGTATTCAAATTTCCAAAAAGCCATTCATGAGGACATATATTCTCAGTTGTTGATACAGTACTAACTGAATGTCAAAGAGCACTGTTTCCGTCCGGTTTCGTGACCAGGGACCTTTTCGCGTGGAAAGCGAACGGGATAACCACTACACTACAGAAACTACTGCTAGTATTATCAGCAAGGAGTAACCTGAGTTTTACAGATATTCATTACATGTACTTGAATTTCAAAAATTATTTATTTATTAGAAACAGAGAACTGTTTCCACCCGTTTCGAACCAAGGACCTTTAAACGTGATAACCACTACACTACAGAAAACTACTGCTAGTATTATCAGCAAGGAGTAACTCGAGTTTTACAGATATTCATTACATGTACTTGAATTTCAAAATAAGCTATTTATTAGAACAGCTATTCTCTGTTACAAATACAGTACTTACTGATTTGTAATAGAGCAGAACTGTTTCCGCCCTCGGCCTCGAACCGGGACCATTCGTGGTAAAGCAAACGTGGATAACCACTACACTACTGAAACTGCTGCTAGTTTTATCAGCAAGGAGTAACCTGAGTTTACAGATATTCATTGCATGTATTGATTTTCAAAAAAATGAGAACATATATTTATTAGAAACAGAGCACTGTTTCCAGCCGGTTTCGAACCAGGGACCTTTCGCGTGTAAAGCAAATGTGATAACCACTACACTACTGAAACTGCTGCTAGTTTTATCAGCAAGGAGTAACCCGAGTTTTACAGATATTCATTGCATGTACTCGAATTTCAAAAATAAGCTATTTATTAGAACAGCTATTCTCTGTTACAAATGCAGTACTTACTGGATTTGTCATAGAGAACTGTTTCCTTCGCTGCCTCGAACCGGGGACCATTCGTGTGTAAAGCAAACTTGATAACAATTAAACTAGAGAAACTGCTGCTAGAATTATTACTTTGGAGTTAACCAAATTGTACATATATTCATCGCACAAATTCGAAATTCCAACATAATGCATTTATGAAAATTCTCTGTTACAAATACAGTACTTCTCACATGTGTCAGAGACCTCTGTTTCCAAAATAAGGTATTCATGAAAGCAACTCATCTCTTTTATAAATATGTTACTACTGCATGTGTCAAAAAGTACTGTTTCCTTGATTTCGAACCAGGGACCTTTCGCGTGTAAAGTTTAACGTGATAAACCACTACACTACAGAAACTGCTGCTAGTATTATCAGCAAGCAACAGTTTTACAGATATTCATTGGTACTTCTTACATGTGTCAGAGACCTCTGTTTCCAAAATAAGGTATTCATGAAAGCAACTCATCTCTTTTATAAATATGTTACTTACTGCATGTGTCAAAAAGTACTGTTTCCACCCGGTTTCGAACCAGGGACCTTTCACGTGTAAAGCGAACGTGATAACCACTACACTACAGAAACTGCTGCTAGTATTATCAGCAAGGAGTAACCCGAGTTTTACAGATATTCATTGCATGTACTCGAATTTCAAAAATTATTTATTTATTAGAAACAGAGCACTGTTTCCGCCCGGTTTCGAACCAAGGAACTTTCGCGTGTAAAGCGAACGTGATAACCACTACACTACTGAAACTGCTGCTAGTATTATCAGCAAGGAGTAACCCGAGTTTTACAGATATTCATTGCATGTATTCAAATTTCCAAAAAAAGCTATTCATGAGAACATATATTCTCTGTTGTTGATACAGCACTAACTGAATGTGTCAAAGAGCACTGTTTCCGCCCGGTTTCGAACCAGGGACCTTTCGCGTGTAAAGCGAACGTGATAACCACTACACTACAGAAACTGCTGCTAGTATTATCAGCAAGGAGTAACCCGAGTTTTACAGATATTCATTGCATGTACTTGAATTTCA
>NW_026277030.1:0-5273 GCF_023373465.1 Oncorhynchus keta
TCTAGCTGGTCTATCATAATATAATAGAGACAGAAGATCTAGCTGGTCTGTCATATTATGATAGAGACAGTATATCTAGCTGGTCTGTCATTATATTATATAAATAGTAGATCAAGCTGGTCTGTCAATAATATAATAGACACAGTAGATCTAGCTGGTCTGTTATAAAATAATAGAAGTAGTATATCTAGCTGGTCTGTAATTATAGAAAAGAGACAGTAGATCTAGCTGGTCTGTCATAATATAATAGAGACATTAGATCTAGCTGGTCTGTCATAATATAATATAGATCACAGCGGATCTGTCATAATATAATAGAGACAGTAGATCTAGCTGGTCTGTCATAGATCTAGCCGGTCTGTCATAATATAACAGAGACAGTAGATCTGGCTGGTCATATAATATAATAGAGTCAGTAGATCCAGCTGGTCTGTCATAATGTAAATGAGACAGTAGATCTAACTGGTCTATCATAATATAATAGAGACAGAAGATCTAGCTGGTCTGTCATATTATGATAGAGACAATATATCTAGCTGGTCTGTCATAGATCACAGCTGGTCTGTCAAAATATAAAAGAGACAGTAGATCTAGCTGATCTGTCATAATATAATAGAGACAGTATATCTAGCTGGTCTGTCATAATATAATAGATACAATAGATCTAGCTGGTCTGTCTTTATTTTATAGAAATAGTAGATCTAGCTGGTCTGTCATAATATAATAGAAACAGTAGATCTAGCTGGTCTGTCATAATATAATAGAGACAGTAGATCTAGCTGGTCTGTCACAATATAAAGAGACATTAGATCTAGCTGGTCTGTCATAATATAATAGAAACAGTAGATCTAGCTGGTCTGTCATAATATAATAGAGACAGTAGATCTAGCTGGTCTGTCATTATATTATAGAATATTAGATCTAGATGGTCTGTCATAATATAATAGAAACAGTAGATCTCACTGGTCTGTCATAATATAATAGAGACAGTAGATCTAGCTGGTCTGTCATTATATTATAGAAATAGTATATTCAGCTGGTCTGTCATAATATAATAGAAAAAGTAGATCGAGCTGGTCTGTCATAATATAATAGAGACAGTAGATCTAGCTGGTCTGTCAAATATAATAGAGACATTAGATGTATCTGGTCTGTCATAATATAATAGAGACAGGAGATCTATCTGGTCAGTCATAATATAATAGAGACAGTAGATCTCGCTGGTCTATCATAATATAATAGAGACAGAAGATCTAGCTGGTCTGTCATAAATCTAGCTGGTCAGTCATAATATAATAGAGACAGTAGATCTAGCTGGTCTGTCATTATATTATAGAAACAGTAGATCTAGCTGGTCTGTCATAATATAATATAAACAGAAGATCTAGCTGGTCTGTAATATTATAAAAATACAGTAGATCTAGCTGGTCTGTAATATTATAATACAGACAGACTATCTAGCTGGTCTGTCTTTATATAAAGAGACAGGAGATCTAGCCGGTCTGTCATATTATAACAGAGACAGTAGATCTAGCTGGTCTGTCATAATATAATAGAGACAGTAGATCTAGCTGGTCTGTCATAATATTTTCTAAACAGTAGTTCAAGCTGGTCTGTCATAATATAATAGACACCTTAGATCTAGCTGGTCTGTTATAAAATAATATAAGTAGTAAATCTAGCTGGTCTGTAATTATATAATAGAGACAGTAGATCTAGCTGGTCTGTCATAATATAATAAAGACATTAGATCTAGCTGGTCTGTAATAAAATAATAGAGACAGTAGATCTAGCTGGTCTGTCATTATATTATAGAATATTAGATCTAGCTGGTCTGTCATAATATAATAGAGACATTAGATCTAGCTGGTCTGTCATAATATAATAGAGACAGTAGATCTAGCTGGTCTGTCATTATATTATAGAAACAGTAGATCGAGCTGGTCTGTCATAATATAATAGAGACAGTAGATCTGGCTGGTCTGTCAAAATATAATAGAGACATTAGATCTAGCTGGTCTGTCATAATATAATAGAGACAGTAGATCTAGCTGGTCTGTCATAGATCTAGCCGGTCTGTCATAATATAACAGAGACAGTAGATCTAGCTGGTCAATCATAATATAATAGAGTCAGTAGATCCAGCTGGTCTGTCATAATGTAAATGAGACAGTAGATCTAGCTGGTCTATCATAATATAATAGAGACAGTAGATCTAGCTGGTCTGTCATTATATTATAGAAATAGTAGATCTAGCTGGTCTGTCATAATATAATAGAAACAGTAGATCGAGCTGGTCTGTCATAATATAATAGAGACAGTAGATCTAGCTGGTCTGTCAAAATATAATAGAGACATTAGATCTAGCTGGTCTGTCATAATATAATAGAGACAGTAGATCTAGCTGGTCTGTCTTATAATAGATCTAGATAGATGGTCTGTCATAATATAACAGAGACAGTAGATCTAGCTGGTCAATCATAATATAATAGAGTCAGTAGATCCAGCTGGTCTGTCATAATGTAAATGAGACAGTAGATCTAGCTGGTCTATCATAATATAATAGAGACAGAAAAGATCTAGCTGGTCTGTCATATTATGATAGAGACAGTATATCTAGCTGGTCTGTCATTATATTATATAAATAGTAGATCAAGCTGGTCTGTCATAATATAATAGACACAGTAGATCGAGCTGGTCTGTGCCAATTATAAGAATAATCTGTAGTATATCTAGCTGGTCTGTAATTATAGAAAAGAGACAGTAGATCTAGCTGGTCTGTCATAATATAATAGAGACATTAGATCTAGCTGGTCTGTCATAATATAATAGAGACAGTAGATCTGGTCTAGCTGTAATAAAAATGAGACAGTAGATCTAGATCTGTCATAATATAATAGAGACAGTAGATCTAGCTGGTCTGTCATAGATCTAATAGAGACAGTAGTCTGCTAGTCTGTCATAATATAAAGAGACAGTAGATCTAGCTGGTCTGTCATAATATAATAGAGACATTAGATCTAGCTGGTCTGTCATAATTTAATAGAGACAGTAGATCTAGCTGGTCTATTATAATATAATCTAGCTGGTCTGTCATAATATAGACAGAATCGAGCTGGTCTGTCAGATAGAGACAGTAGATCTAGCTGGTCTGTCATATTATAATAGAGACAGTAGATCTAGCTGGTCTGTCATAGATCTATCTGTCAAAATATAATAGAGACAGTAGATCTAGCTGGATCTGTCAAAATAATATGAAAGTAGATCAGCTAGATCTAGATCTAGCTGGTCTGTCATAATATAATAGAGACAGTAGATCTAGCTGGTCTATCATAATATAATAGATACAATAGATCTCCAGCTGGTCTGTCATAATGTAAATGAGAAATAGTAGATCTAGCTGGTCTATCATAATATAATAGAAACAGAAGATCTAGCTGGTCTGTCATAATATAATAGAGACAGTATATCTAGCTGGTCTGTCAGTCATATTATAATAGAGACAGTAGATCTAGCTGGTCTGTCATAATATAATAGAAATCTGTCATAGATCTAGCTGGTCTGTCATAATATAATAGAGACAGTAGATCTAGCTGGTCTGTCATAATATAATAGAGACAGTAGATCTAGCTGGTCTGTCATATAATAGAGACAGTATATTATAAGTCTGTCAGTAGTTCTAGCTGGTCTGTCATAATATAATAGAGACAGTAGATCTAGCTGGTCTGTCATTATATTATAGAATATTAGATCTAGATGGTCTGTCATAATATAAAGAAAAAAGTAGATCTCAGCTGGTCTGTCATAATATAATAGAGACAGTAGATCTAGCTGGTCTGTCATAATATAATAGAGACATTAGATCTAGCTGGTCTGTCATAATATAATAGAGACAGTAGATCTAGCTGGTCTGTCATAATATAATAGAGACAGTAGATCTCGCTGGTCTGTCATTATATAATAGAGACAGCTGGTCTGTCAGCTATAATAGAAACTAGCTGGTCTGTCATAATATCTAGCTGGTCTGTCATAATATAATAGAGACAGTAGATCAAGCTGGTCTGTCATAATATATAGAAACAGTAGATCTAGCTGGTCTGTCATAATATAATAGAGATAATATAAATGAGACAGTATCTAGCTGGTCTGTCATTATATTTATAAAAAATACAGTAGATCTCGCTGGTCTGTCATAATATAATAGAGACATTAGACTATCTAGACAGTAGATCTGTGGTCTTTATATTATAGAGAGACAGTAGATCTAGCTGGTCTGTCATAATATAATAGAAACAGTAGATCTAGCTGGTCTGTCATAATATAATAGAGACAGTAGATCTAGCTGGTCTGTCAAAATATTTCTAAACAGTAGTTCTAGCTGGTCTGTCATAATATAATAGAGACACCTTAGATCTAGCTGGTCTGTTATAAATATAATAGAGACAGTAAATCTAGCTGGTATAATAATCAGTATATAATAGAGACAGTAGATCTAGATGGTCTATCATAATATAATAGAAGACAGTAGATCTAGCTGGTCTGTCATATTATGATAGAGACAGTAGATCTAGCTGGTCTGTCATATATTATATAAATAGTAGATCAAGCTGGTCTGTCATAATATAATAGAGACATTAAGATCTAGCTGGTCTGTTATAAAATAATAGGAGTAGAGTATATCTAGCTGGTCTCTCATTATATTAAAAGAAACAGTAGATCTAGCTGGTCTGTCATAATATAATAGAGACAGTAGATCTAGCTGGTCTGTCATAATATAATAGAGACACATTGAATCTGTGGATCTGTCATAATATAATAGAGACAGTAGATCTAGCTGGTCTGTCATAGATCTAGCCGGTCTGTCATAATATAACAGAGACAGTAGATCTAGCTGGTCAATCATAATATAATAAGTCAGTAGATCCCAGCTGGTCTGTCATAATGTAAATGAGACAGTAGATCTAGCTGGTCTATCATAATATAATAGAGATCAGTAGATCTAGCTGGTCTGTCATATATATGATAGAAATAGTAGATCTAGCTGGTCTGTCATAATATAATAGAAACAGTAGATCGAGCTGGTCTGTCATAATATAATAGAGACAGTAGATCTAGCTGGTCTGTCAAAATATAATAGAGGACATTAGATCTAGCTGGTCTGTCATAATATAATAGAGACAGTAGATCTAGCTGGTCTGTAATCATATGTAGATCTAGCTGGTCTGTCATAATATAACAGAGACAGTAGATCTGGCTGGTCTATCATAATATAA
>NW_026277031.1:0-43501 GCF_023373465.1 Oncorhynchus keta
TTTGTAAACATGAAGAGATGAGAGGGATTTGTAAAACATGAAGAGATGAGAGGGGCTTGTAAAACATGAAGAGATGAGAGGGGCTTGTAAACATGAAGAGAGATGAGAGGGATTTGAAACATGAAGAGATGAGAGGGATTTGTAAACATGAAGGGATGAGAGGGATTTGTAAACATGAAGAGAGGAGAGGGGTTTGTAAACATGAAGAGATGAGAGGGGTTTGTAAACATGAAGAGATGAGAGGGGTTTGTAAACATGAAGGGATGAGAGGGGTTTGTAAACATGAAGAGATGAGAGGGGTTTGTAAACATGAAGAGATGAGAGGGGTTTAAACATGAAGAGATGAGAGGGGTTTGTAAACATGAAGAGACAGAGGGCTTGTAAACATGAAGAGATGAGAGGGGTTTGTAAACATGAAGAGATGAGAGGGGTTTGTAAACATGAAGAGATGAGAGGGGTTTGTAAACATGAAGAGATGAGAGGGGTTTGTAAACATGAAGAGATGAGAGGGGCTTGTAAACATGAAGGGATGAGAGGGGTTTGTAAACATGAAGAGATGAGAGGGGTTTGTAAACATGAAGAGATGAGAGGATTTGTAAACATGAAGAGATGAGAGGGGTTTGTAAACATGAAGAGATGAGAGGGGCTTGTGTAAACATGAAGAGATGAGAGGGGTTTGTAAACATGAAGAGATGAGGGGTTTGTAAACATGAAGAGATGAGAGGGATTTGTAAACATGTGAAGAGATGAGAGGGGTTTGTAAACATGAAGAGATGAGAGGGCTTGTAAACATGAAGAGATGAGAGGGTTTGTAAACATGAAGAGATGAGAGGGGCTTGTAAACATGAAGAGATGAGAGGGGTTTGTAAACATGAAGAGATGAGAGGGGCTTGTAAACATGAAGAGATGAGAGGGGTTTGTAAACATGAAGAGATGAGAGGGGTTTGTAAACATGAAGAGATGAGAGGGATTTGTAAACATGAAGAGATGAGAGGGGTTTGTAAACATGAAGAGATGAGAGGGTTTGTAAACATGAAGAGATGAGAGGGGTTTGTAAACATGAAGAGATGAGAGGGGTTTGTAAACATGAAGAGATGAGAGGGGTTTGTAAACATGAAGAGATGAGAGGGGTTTGTAAACATGAAGAGATGAGAGGGGTTTGTAAACATGAAGGGATGAGAGGGCTTGTAAACATGAAGAGATGAGAGGGGTTTGTAAACATGAAGAGATGAGAGGGGTTTGTAAACATGAAGGGATGAGAGGGGTTTGTAAACATGAAGAGATGAGGGGTGACAACTTCACAAGAGTCACAGTGAAACAAATAAAACATTTTTTCTTTCTTTCTCTTGTTTCTCTCCTCCACCTCCTCTCTCTTCTCTCCCTCTACCCCATTCCTTCTCTCTCTGTCTTTCTCTCTGTCCCTCCTGTCTTTCTCTCTGTTAAATAGTCGGCCTGTGCTCAGCGGCTCAGGGGGCGTAATGGTGACAACAGCTTTATTAATCACATCAATCATCTCTAACGGCATGACGACCAGAGGGAACTCTAATCTCCTCTCCTTTGAAGGGCTCTCCACTGTCTGCATTAGCCTGACGTGTGTGTCTCTCTCTGTGTGTGTGTGTCTCTTTGTGTGTATGTGTGTGTGGGGGATGAGATTTTCTGTCAGAGTATTCTAGGTATATGGGGAAGTTGTTTTCCTGAATTTTCCCGCTAAACTTTGTTCGCTTTGAAAGTTGGTCTACGAAGAGAAGTGTTTCAGCTTGCCTATACCATGTCCTCAGAAACTTTCAGGCCAGGGATGTTATGCTGAAGATGAACTTAAAGTTGATTCATCACTAAATAAACTCCATATACTGTAGCTATTTGCGCTCATAACTAACTAAATATAAATTCATATGAACATTTATATATTTTTTGTAGTTTTACCCCATTTTCTCCCCAATTGGTAGTTACAGTCTTGTCTCATCACTGAGTTTCAAACACGACTCCCACCAAGCTGCGCTGCTTCTTGACACACTCGCTTAACCCGGAAACCAGCCATGTACCAATGTGTCGGAGGGAAGCACCTTACAACTGCCGACCAACGCCAGCTTGCAGGCGCCCGGCCAGTGAAGTCCCCAGGCTTTGGTTCCTGACTAGAAGAGTTCCTGACTATGGTTCCTGACTATGGTTCCCTGACTAGAAGAGTTCCTGACTATGGTTCCCTGACTATGGTTCCTGACTACAGTTCCTGACAATGGTTCCCTGACTATGGTTCCCTGACTAGGGTTCCTGACTAGGTTCCTGACTAGTGTTCCTGACTAGGGATCCCTGACTATAGTTCCCTAACTAGAAGAGTTCCTATGGTTCCCTGATTAGAAGAGTTCGGACTATGGTTCCCTGATTAGAAGCGTTCCTGACTATGGTTCCCTGACTAGAAGAGTTCCTATGGTTCCCTGATTAGAAATGTTCCTGACTATGGTTCCCTGACTAGAATAGTTCCTGACTATGGTTTCCTGACTAGAAGAGTTCCTGACTATGGTTCCATGACTAGAAGAGTTCCTGACTATGGTTCCCTAACTATGGTTCCATAACTAGAAGAGTTCTTATGGTTCCCTGATTAGAAGAGTTCCTGACTATGGTTCCCTGATTAGAATAGTTCCTGACTATGGCTCCCTGATTAGAATAGTTCCTGACCATGGTTCCCTGACTAGAAGAGTTCCTATGGTTCCCTGACTAGAAGAGTTACTGACTATGGTTCCTGACTAGAAGAGATCCTGGCTATGGTTCCCTGACTAGAATAGTTCCCTGACTATGGTTCCTGACTAGTGTTCCCTGACTATGGTTCCTGACTATGGTTCCTGACTAGGGTTCCCTGACTATGGTTCCCTGACTAGAAGAGTTACTGACTATGGTTCCCTGATTAGAATAGTTCCTGACCATGGTTCCCTGACTAGAAGAGTTCCTATGGTTCCCTGACTAGAAGAGTTACTGACTATGGTTCCCTGACTAGAAGAGATCCTGGCTATGGTTCCCTGACTAGAATAGTTCCCTGACTATGGTTCCTGACTAGTGTTCCCTGACTATGGTTCCTGACTATGGTTCCCTGACTAGGTTCCCTGACTATGGTTCCCTGACTAGAAGAGTTACTGACTATGGTTCCCTGACTAGAAGAGTTCCTGGCTATGGTTCCCTGACTAGAATAGTTCCCGACTATGGTTCCTGACTAGTGTTCTCTGACTATGGTTCCTGACTAGGGTTCCTGACTAGGGTTCCCTGACTATTGTTCCCTGACTATGGTTCCTGACTAGAATAGTTCCTGACTATGGTTCCTAACTAGAAGAGTTCCTGACTATGGTTCCCTGGTAAGAAATGTTCCTGACTATGGTTCCCTGACTATGGTTCCCTGACTAGAAGAGTTCCTGACTATGGTTCCCTGACTATGGTTCCTGACTACAGTTCCTGACAATGGTTCCCTGACTATGGTTCCCTGACTAGGGTTCCCTGACTAGGGTTCCCTGACTAGTGTTCCTGACTAGGATCCCTGACTATAGTTCCCTAACTAGAAGAGTTCCTATGGTTCCCTGATTAGAAGAGTTCCGGACTATGGTTCCCTGATTAGAAGCGTTCCTGACTATGGTTCCCTGACTAGAAGAGTTCCTATGGTTCCCTGATTAGAAATGTTCCTGACTATGGTTCCCTGACTAGAATAGTTCCTGACTATGGTTTCCTGACTAGAAGACTTCCTGACTATGGTTCCATGACTAGAAGAGTTCCTGACTATGGTTCCCTAACTATGGTTCCATAACTAGAAGAGTTCTTATGGTTCCCTGATTAGAAGAGTTCCTGACTATGGTTCCTGATTAGAATAGTTCCTGACTATGGCTCCCTGATTAGAATAGTTCCTGACCATGGTTCCCTGACTAGAAGAGTTCCTATGGTTCCCTGACTAGAAGAGTTACTGACTATGGTTCCCTGACTAGAAGAGATCCTGGCTATGGTTCCCTGACTAGAATAGTTCCCTGACTATGGTTCCTGACTAGTGTTCCCTGACTATGGTTCCTGACTATGGTTCCCTGACTAGGTTCCCTGACTATGGTTCCCTGACTAGAAGAGTTACTGACTATGGTTCCCTGACTAGAAGAGTTCCTGGCTATGGTTCCCTGACTAGAATAGTTCCCGACTATGGTTCCTGACTAGTGTTCCTGACTATGGTTCCTGACTAGGGTTCCTGACTAGGGTTCCCTGACTATTGTTCCCTGACTATGGTTCCCTGACTAGAATAGTTCCTGACTATGGTTCCCTAACTAGAAGAGTTCCTGACTATGGTTCCCTGGTAAGAAATGTTCCTGACTATGGTTCCCTGACCATGGTTCCTGACTATGGTTCCCTGACTAGAAAAGTTCCTGATTATGGTTCCCTGGTAAGAAAAGTCCCTTACTATGGTTCCCTGACTTGAAGAGTTCCTATGGTTCCCTGACTAGAAGAGTTCCTGACTATGGTTCCCTGACTAGAAGAGTTCCTGACTAGTGTTCCTGACTATGGTTCCTGACTAGGGTTCCTGACTAGGGTTCCCTGACTATTGTTCCCTGACTATGGTTCCCTGACTAGAATAGTTCCTGACTATGGTTCCCTAACTAGAAGAGTTCCTGACTATGGTTCCCTTGTAAGAAATGTTCCTGACTATGGTTCCCTGACCATGGTTCCTGACTATGGTTCCCTGACTAGAAAAGTTCCTGATTATGGTTCCCTGGTAAGAAAGGTCCCTTACTATGGTTCCCTGACTTGAAGAGTTCCTATGGTTCCCTGACTAGAAGAGTTCCTGACTATGGTTCCCTGGTTCGAAGAGATCCTGATTATGGTTCCCTGGCTAGAATACTTCCTATGGTTTCCTGACTAGAAGAGTCCCTATGGTTCCCTGACTAGAAGAGTTCCTGACTATGGTTCCCTGGCTAGAAGAGATCCTGATTATGGTTCCTGGCCAGAAGAGTTCTTAACTATGGTTCCCTGACTAAAAGAGTTATTGAGTATGGTTCCTCCCTAGAAGTGTTCCTGACTATGGTTCCCTGACTATGGTTCCCTGACTAGAAGAGTTCCTGACTATGGTTCCCTGGTAAGAAAAGTTATTGATTATGGTTCCCTGACTAGAAGAGTTCTTGACTATGGTTCCCTGACTAGAAGAGTTCCTGACTATGGTTCCCTGACTAGAAGAATTCCTGACTATGGTTCCCTGGTAAGAAAATGTACTGACTATGGTTCCATGACTAGAAGAGTTCCTATGGTTCCCTGACTAGAAGAGTTCCTGACTATGGTTCCATGACTAGAATAGTTCCTTACTATGGTTCCCTGGCTAGAAGAGTTCCTGACTATGGATCCCTGGCTAGAAGAGTATTCTCTATTCTCATCCATAACTTTCTCTTTCTATTCTCATCCCTAGCTTCCTATTTCTATCCTCATCCATAGCTTCCTCTTTCTATTCTCATCCCTAGCTTTCTTTCTATTCTCATCCCAAGATTTCTCTTTCTATTCTCATCCCGAGCTTCCTCTTTCTATTCTCATCCCAAGCTTCCTCTTTATATTCTCATCCCAAGCTTTTCTTTCTATTCTCATCCCTAGCTTTATCTTTCTATTCTCGTCCCTAGCTTCCTCTTTATATTCTCATCCCAAGCTTTCTCTTTCTATTCTCATCCCTAGCTTTTCTTTCTATTATCATCCCTAGCTTTCTTTCCATTCTCATCCCTAGCTTTCTCTTTATATTCTCATCCCTAGCTTTCTCTTTCTATTCTCATCCCTAGATTTCTTTCCATTCTCATCCCTAGCTTTCTCTTATCATCCCTAGCTTTCTTCCATTCTCATCCCTAGCTTTCTCTTTCCATTCTCATCCCTAGCTTTCTTTCTATTCTCGTCCCAAGCTTCCTCTTTATATTCTCATCCCAAGCTTTCTCTTTCTATTCTCATCCCTAGCTTTATCTTTCTATTCTCGTCCCAAGCTTCCTCTTTATATTCTCATCCCAAGCTTTCTCTTTCTATTCTCATCCCTAGCTTTCTCTTTCTATTCTCGTCCCTAGCTTCCTCTTTATATTCTCATCCCAAGCTTTCTTTCTATTCTCATCCCTAGCTTCTCTTTCTATTCTCATCCCTAGCTTTCTCTTTCTATTCTCATCCCTAGCTTTCTCTTTCCATTCTCATCCCTAGCTTTCTTTATATTCTCATCCCTAGCTTTCTCTTTCTATTCTCATCCCTAGCTTTTCTTTCCATTCTCATCCCTAGCTTTCTCTTATCATCCCTAGCTTTCTCTTTCCATTCTCATCCCTAGCTTCTCTTTCCATTCTCATCCCTAGCTTTCTTCTATTCTCGTCCCAAGCTTCCTCTTTATATTCTCATCCCAAGCTTTCTCTTTCTATTCTCATCCCTAGCTTTATCTTTCTATTCTCGTCCCAAGCTTCCTCTTTATATTCTCATCCCAAGCTTTCTCTTTCTATTCTCATCCCTAGCTTTCTTTCTATTCTCGTCCCTAGCTTCCTCTTTATATTCTCATCCCAAGCTTTCTCTTTCTATTCTCATCCCTAGCTTTCTTTCTATTCTCATCCCTAGCTTTCTCTTTCTATTCTCATCCCTAGCTTTCTCTTTCTATTCTCATCCCTAGCTTTTCTTTCCATTCTCATCCCTAGCTTTCTCTTTATATTCTCATCCCTAGCTTTCTTTCTATTCTCATCCCTAGCTTTCTCTTTCCATTCTCATCCCTAGCTTTCTCTTATCATCCCTAGCTTTCTCTTTCCCTTCTCATCCCTAGCTTTCTCTTTCTATTCTCATCCGTAGCTTTGCCTTTCCTTCTCAGTTCAACCTTCACTTTCTCAACTCCCACTCTCCTCTTTCCGTTCAGTCTCTCCTCCTTATCATTTGGTTTCTTCTCTCCTCTGCAGCCTGTCACACAGTTTGGTAAACTATTACTTAGACCCTCTATCTGGTCGGTCCAATAGCCAACATGTCACAGTGTCATCTCACCATGCTATGGACAACAAGCTCTCACAGTCTCACTTCAGAATCAGAGGTTCAACTATGTTTCCAAAAATGTCCAATTTCAAAGTTGTTCCAAACGCCAGATTTCAAGGTGTTTAAGGTTAAGTTTACTTATTAACTTCCTAAATCTTAAGGTTAGGCATTAACTCTGAATGGATAAGGTTAGGCATTAACTCTGAATGGATAAGGTTAGGCATTAACTCTGAATGGATAAGGTTAGGCATTAACTCTGAATGGATAAGGTTAGGCATTAACTCTGAATGGATAAGGTTAGGCATTAACTCTGAATGGATAAGGTTAGGCATTAACTCTGAATGGATAAGGTTAGGCATTAACTCTGAATGGTTAAGGTGAGGCATTAACTCTGAATGGATAAGGTTAGGCATTAACTCTGAATGGATAAGGTTAGGCATTAACTCTGAATGGATAAGGTTAGGCATTAACTCTGAATGGATAAGGTTAGGCATTAACTCTGAATGGATAAGGTTAGGCATTAACTCTGAATGGATAAGGTTAGGCATTAACTCTGAATGGTTAAGGTTAGGCATTAACTCTGAATGGATAAGGTTAGGCATTAACTCTGAATGGATAAGGTTAGGCATTAACTCTGAATGGATAAGGTTAGGCATTAACTCTGAATGGATAAGGTTAGGCATTAACTCTGAATGGATAAGGTTAGGCATTAACTCTGAATGGATAAGGTTAGGCATTAACTCTGAATGGATAAGGTTAGGCATTAACTCTGAATGGATAAGGTTAGGCATTAACTCTGAATGGATAAGGTTAGGCATTAACTCTGAATGGATAAGGTTAGGCATTAACTCTGAATGGATAAGGTTAGGCATTAACTCTGAATGGATAAGGTTAGGCATTAACTCTGAATGGATAAGGTTAGGCATTAACTCTGAATGGATAAGGTTAGGCATTAACTCTGAATGGATAAGGTTAGGCATTAACTCTGAATGGTTAAGGTTAGGCATTAACTCTGAATGGATAAGGTTAGGCATTAACTCTGAATGGATAAGGTTAGGCATTAACTCTGAATGGATAAGGTTAGGCATTAACTCTGAATGGATAAGGTTAGGCATTAACTCTGAATGGATAAGGTTAGGCATTAACTCTGAATGGATAAGGTTAGGCATTAACTCTGAATGGATAAGGTTAGGCATTAACTCTGAATGGATAAGGTTAGGCATTAACTCTGAATGGATAAGGTTAGGCATTAACTCTGAATGGATAAGGTTAGGCATTAACTCTGAATGGATAAGGTTAGGCATTAACTCTGAATGGATAAGGTTAGGCATTAACTCTGAATGGATAAGGTTAGGCATTAACTCTGAATGGATAAGGTTAGGCATTAACTCTGAATGGTTTAAATACTGACTTGTTTCACAGGTGACCTTGCTCGCTATGGAACTGAACAGCATGGACGTTCATGGGTAGGCTACTTAATTGGTTACTCTCTCTATCTCTTTCTCTCTCCCCCTCCCCCTCTCATTTGGTACAGAGAGCCTCTAATAATGGCCTTATCTTTTCCGGGCAGCAATTTGTCTTTGTCCACCCCCCTGTGCCTAGCCAGCCTGTGGTGGCTAATGAAGGTTAGGAGGCCAACTGTTCTCCTTCGACACACACACACACACACACACACACACACACACACACACACACACACACACACACACACACACACACACACACACACACACACACACACACCTACCTCCATCAGAATTCTCTGAAGACACAAAGTGGATTCCCTCAGTTTCATTATTCTCATTATCTGTTTCATGTTCAGTTGAACCCTAGCTTATTGGGAAACGGTCAACTTAATGCTAATATGCTGCTAACGCTACTCCATTTTCTTTGTTCTCCTTTGAGAGGGGGATCAGTGTGTGAGGCTGCTAAAATGCAGTGTGTGTGTATGTTGGGTTTCTACTTTTGTTAGTAGTAGTAATGATTTGTATCTATCTTTTTTATATATTGTGTTAGTAGTAGTAATGATTTGTATCTATCTATTATATATTGTGTTAGTAGTAGTAATGATTTTTATATTATATATTTTGTTCATATTGTTTAGGTTTCTTAATGACTTTTAAAACATTGGTATGATGCGTGCACTGCTGGAGGTGGCAGCCTGTATACAGTCTTATTACAGGGGTTTCTAAGGGGAATGAGAAACCAAAGTCCCAAATGGAACACTATTCCCTACCTAGTGCACAACTTTTGACAAGGGCCCATAAAGGGTTCTGGTCAAAAGTTGTGTACTATGGTATATAGGGAATAGGGCCCCATTTGGGCCTCACATTCATTCGTACCCTCTCCGGTGTAATCAGATGATCTAAATTCATTTACAATGGTGTCAACGCGGCATAACCGCCTCCTTCACTTAATTGTTGTAGTGCAGATGAAAACATAGACTACAGAGTCTTAATGAGGGTTTCCTGTGGTAATGTGATGAAAACATAGACTACAGAGTCTTAATGAGGGTTTCCTGTGGTAATGTGATGAAAACATAGACTACAGAGCCTTAATGAGGGCTTCATGTGGTAATGTGATGAAAACATAGACTACAGTCTTAATGAGGGTTTCCTGTGGTAATGTGATGAAAACATAGACTACAGTCTTAATGAGGGCTTCCTGTGGTAATGTGATGAAAACAGACTACAGTCTTAATGAGGGCTTCCTGTGGTAATGTGATGAAAACAGACTACAGAGTCTTAATGAGGGCTTCCTGTGGTAATGTGATGAAAACAGACTACAGAGTCTTAATGAGGGCTTCCTGTGGTAATGTGATGAAAACAGACTACAGTCTTAATGAGGGCTTCCTGTGGTAATGTGATGAAAACAGACTACAGTCTTAATGAGGGCTTCCTGTGGTGATGTGATGAAAACAGACTACAGAGTCTTAATGAGGGCTTCCTGTGGTAATGTGATGAAAACAGACTACAGAGTCTTAATGAGGGCTTCCTGTGGTAATGTGATGAAAACAGACTACAGAGCCTTAATGAGGGCTTCATGTGGTAATGTGATGAAAACATAGACTACAGAGCCTTAATGAGGGCTTCATGTGGTAATGTGATGAAAACATAGACTACAGAGCCTTAATGAGGGCTTCCTGTGGTAATGTGATGAAAACGCAGAATACAACACGCGCTGAATACAACAGGTATTACAGTGAAATGCTTTCTTACAAGCCATTGAAAATACCTTTTTTTTAAGTAAGAGAGAAAAATAACAAATAATGAAAGAGCAGCAGTAAATAACAATAGCGGGGCTCTATACAGGGGGTACAGGTACAGAGTCAATGTGCGTGGCTACCGGTGTCGTGGTAATTGAGGTAATATGTACATTTATTAAAGTGACTATGCATAGATAATAACAGAGAGTAGCAGCAGCGTAGAAGGGGGGCAATAGTCTGGTTAGCCATTTGATTAGATTTTCAGGAGTCTTATGGCTTGGGGTAGAAGCCTCTTGGACTTAGACTTGGCGCTCCGGTACCACTTTCTGTACGGTAGCAGAGAGAACAGTCTATGACTAGGGTGGCTGGAGTCTTTGACAATGTTTAGTGCCTTCCTCTGACACCGCCTGGTATGGAGGTACTGGATGGCAGAAAGCTTGGCCTCGGTGATGTACTGGGCCGTACGCACTACCCTCTGTAGTGCCTTGCAGTTGGAGGCCCGAGCAATTGTCGTACCAGGCAGTAATGCAACTAGTCAGGATGCTCTCGATGGTGCAGCTGTAAAACCTTTTGAAGATCTGAGGACCCATGCCAAATATTTTCAGTTTCCCGAGGGAGAATACACTTTATCGTGCCCTCTTCACGACAAATGAGGGCTTCCTGTGATAATGTGATGAAAATGTAGATTGCAGAACCTTAATGATGGCTTCCTGTGATAATGTGATGAAAATGTAGATTGCAGCGCCTTAATGAGGGGAATGTGATGTCACTATTACTTACTGTTCAACTGGGGGGAGGAGGCTGGGACCTGTTCAGTAGGGTACAACATAACAAAATGGTTTGCAAAGAAATATTACCTGTAAATCTAAGACAGGAGAGAGAGGTGGGGGACAATGGGAGAGGAAAGGAGGAGAGAGAGAGAGAGAGAGAGAGAGAGAGAGAGAAGATAGAGAAGATAGAGGAGAGGAGAGAGAGTTAGAGAATGGAGAGGAGATAGCAGATATATATTAGCTAAACAAATCAATAGAGCATTAAGGCCTCTGGGAGGCATCCTAAGGAAGAATGATGCCTAGACTCACTGAGCATACACACACACACCACACACACACACACAGAGAGACAGAACCTGGCCATCTTCAGCCCTGCTGTATAGTCCGCTCTGCCAGGCCCTCGCTGAGTAAATCTATGAAGTCTGAGGGTGATCCATTACTGTGCTGATGGGGAATTTTACTACCAGAGCAATGAGAGGAATGGGAGATGACTTCTGTGGGCCAGTCACCTCTCTGGCAGGCACTAGTGATTGTGCCAAGGGGAGAAACTGAGAGATCATGAAGGATCGCAGTGTTCCAACCTGCCACCAAATGAGTATGGTTGGTTTGTCTGGTGTGGATGGATAAAATGACCATGCACGCGCGTGGCCGGTGTAATCAGCATGTTATTGCGCAGCATATAGTCTCCCTAGACAGACGTGTTGCCTTCCTCATTAACAATGCTCCCTAAGTCTGGGATATCTGAGACTACATAGAGACGTAAAGCCATCATAATTGTAACTGGATATCCGCAACAGTGATGCTCACAGGAAGAGTTGAATAAAAGGGAAATCTTATCTCAAACAGATTAAACGGTAAAAGAGTGAAAGCGACATAATCCCTCACTGGTTTCTGTATTAGAAGGTACAACCGATGACCAGATTCATTAACAGTCCCTGTGTGGAGAGCTGGTCAGAAAACAGAAGGACACAACCAAGCATAGTGTACTAAGCCTGTATAGGACACTACTTTTGATCAGGGACCATAGGGCTCTGGTCAAAAGTAGTGTGCACTATGTAGGGAACAGGGTGCCATTTTGCAACGCAGGCTCAGGCTTAAAGAACTGCTTCCTTGTCTCTTGAAGACCATACATTAGACCATAAATCAGCCAACAGAGAGGGCTGCCTCGCTTCTAGTTCTTAGGAAACTTTGCAGTAACTGTTAGCCCAGAACATGTTATGTGTTATTACATACAGCCGGGAAGAACTATTGGCTATCAGAGCAGCGGTAAATACAAGATTTTTGCTACATCCGCAATAACATCTGCTAAACACGTGTATGTGACCAATACAACTTGATTGAGCTAAATGAATAAATAAATGCCCTCTACAGACCCACAGGTCAGTGAACACTAGCACTGCTCCATTAACTCAGGTAATCTATGGCCATTCATTCAGTTCATTCAGGGCCCCTATTCAGGAGTGCTGATCTAGGATCAGGTCCCCCCTCTTATTCATTTTAATGTTAGTAACTTGAGCTGTGAGAAGGGGTGACCGTGTCCACCATCATCCAGGAACTCTTCAGATGGAGCCTTGAAACTACTGAGTGTATGATTACCAAAACATAATCTGTCAAGCCATTTCTAGACACCTAGTAACTCATGAGCCACCAGGGAATCATCCATTCCTCTCCAATGTCGCCAAAGGTTACAGAAATTAGTTATTGAATCCAAGTAATCCTAGTGGGAATTATCAAGCTATTTTATCATAGCGAATAGAAAAGAATAATCCAAGAGAGACTATTTTAATTTCAGCGTGCCCCACTTCGCTCATAATGAATTGTTCCTGTTGCAGCTGAGAGAGAGAGAGAGAGAGAGGTGAAAAGGGAAACACCCCCTGAGACAGTTACAAGAGGAACAGAGGAAGAATTAGGTAATTACCAGAGTTTAGAGCCCATTTCTGATGAGGTGTCTGTACTTCAAAGCTTCTCAGAGTAGGAGTGCTGATCAACAAAGTATTTGACACACATGTCATGAATGCCCTGTTTGTACTACCTCAGTCGGATGTTCAGGACATCTTGGGAAATCCACAGGCACGATCTGTGTAATGTGAATGGTTCTAGCTAGTCACTGATTCAACTCAACCACAAGCCAATTATCAATAACACCTATTGGTCTTAAAAATGAATTGTCGCTGTTATGAGGGCAAAAGGGACTGCAACTCAATATTAGGAAGGTTTTTATTTATTTATTTCACCTTTATTTAACCAGGTAGGCCTGTTGAGAACAAGTTCTCATTTACAATTGCGACCTGGCCAAGGTAAAGCAAAGCAGTGCGACACAAACAACACAGAGTTACACATGGAATAAACAAACGTACAGTCAACATAATAGAAAAATCTATATACAGTGTGTTCAAATGGAGTATGGAGGTAAGGCAATAAATAGGCCATAGTAGAGAAGTAATTATAATTTAGCAAATTAACACGGGAGTGATAGATGAGCAGATGATGATGTGCAAGTAGAAATACTGGTGTGCAAAAGGGCAGAAAAGTAAATAAAAACAATATGGGGTGAGGTAGGTAGAATGGATGGGCTATTTACAGATGGGCTATGTTCAGCTGCAGCGATCGATAAGCTGCTCAGATAGCTGATGCTTAAAGTTAGATATGAGAGATAGAGTATGTCTCCAACTTCAGCAATTTTTGCAATTCGTTGCAGTCATTGGCAGCAGAGAACTGGAAGGAAAGGCGGCCAAAGCAGGCGTTGGCTTTGGGGATGACCAGTGTGATATACCTGCTGGAGAACGTGCTACGGGTGGGACTGTGATTTCCTGCATCCAGTTTGCTGAGTAGACTGTTGGAAGCTATTGTGTAAATGACATCGCCGACGTCGAGGATTGGTAGGATAGTCAGTTTTACGAGGGTATGTTTGGCAGCGTGAGTGAAGGAGGCTTTGTTGTGAAATGGGAAGCCGATTCTAGATTTACTTTTGGATTGGAGATGCTTAATATGAGTCTGGAAGGAGAGTTTACAGTCTAGCCAGACACCTAGGTATTTGTAGTTGTCCACATATTAAGTCAGAACCGGCCCAGAGTAGTGATGCTACTTGGTGGGGCAGGTGCGGGCAGCGATCGGTTGAAGAGTATGCATTTAGTTTTACTAGCATATAAGAGCAGTTGGAGGCCACGGAAGGAGTGTTGGAGGCCATGGAAGGTGTTCCTAATGTTTTGTACACTCAGCACGAGCCTGCATGCAGATATGCGTGCGCGTGTGTGCGTGCAAGAGTGTGTTCGGCCATTTATAGTCTCCACAGGATTGTGGCAGGAGCTAAGATTAGAGCGTTGAATTTCCTCCACCTTAGCAGAAGTCAAGCTCTCTGAAGAGCGTATTAAAGGCCTGTCTGGGAAGGTGAAATCTTGATGCGCTGACAGTTCCTGAGACAAAGATAATGGAATTTGAGATCAGAGGGGAAAATGAAAAATACCAAGATAAGTATTCCAATTTGCCTATCACACATTTAATTAAAAATCTCCCTTTTTGATCTGACTGGAAGAAGGGAAGGAAGGATTTTTTGGTTGAATTGAAGGTAAGGTAATCCAACAAGGTCAATCTGAAATCCATCCAAGGCCCATCAGGAGAATGTCATTATGGTGACTTAGGTCTAATTTCAGGAAGTTGTCTGTCTCTCTCTCACCCAGAATACATTATCTGTGGTATGTCAAAGTCAAAAGGAAATACTGAGAAAGGATGGAGGAAAGGAGGGATCAGTCACAGACCGGGTAGAAAAAAAACTACAACACATTTTCTTCAAGTAAAAGCAGTACTCATAATGGTCCCATGTGTAAAATAACAATGGACCGTTTCAACAACGGAGAGAAAACGTTGTTTATTACTACATGAAAACAACATGATCGCTTTCGTCAGGAACACTGGAGGGGGAGATCGAGTCTTTGTGTAAGCACCCACGCACGCGCGCGCCGCATACACACAGAATGGTGGTTCTGTAATTGGTGGTGAGCAGATGAATAGCAGATACAACATGCTGGGTTGCGAGTGTCTGAGCCGCGGGGAAACAAACACGTTTAACAGATTACTGTTACTTTTGGGGGTAGTATGCTAATTAGCTCATAAACAGTGTCACATTGTGTTACGAGTGGCGTTTCGGAAAATGGAATCAAGGAGCAATGGCTTATTTAAAAAAGTTATATAATTATATTGGAATGTAAAAGTATGTGTCATGGAATTTTTTGTTATTGCCATAGTTTCTGAGAAGAACTGAATGGAATGTCTGTATAATACTGGTACCCCTTTTATGTATCCCAGATAGGGAATATGGCAACCAGACGGGGAATAGGGCACCCAGACGGGAAATAGGGCACCCAGACAAGGAATAGGGCACCCAGACGGGGAATAGGGCACCCAGACGGGGAATAGGGCACCCAGACAAGGAATAGGGCATCCAGACAAGGAATAGGGCACCCAGACAAGGAATAGGGCACCCAGACGGGGAATAGGGCACCAAGACGGGGAATAGGGCACCCAGACGGGGAATAGGGCACCCAGACGGGGAATAGGGCACCCAGATGGGGAATAGGGCACCATTTGGGATGTAACTAGTGTATTTACTAGCTAAATCTGCGGTATTGAACATAACATTTCAGACGGAATATAGTATTGTTTATTTACATATTAGGGTACCTGAGGATTGATTAGAAAAGTTGTTTGACTTGTTTGGACAAAGTTTAATCTGTAACTTTTGTGATTCCTTTGTATGCATGTTGAACGAGTGAAACGGGTGGATTACTGAATCAAACACGCCAACTAAACTGACTTTTTGGGATATAAAGAACGACTTTATCGAACAAAACTACCATTTGTTATGTAACTGGGACCCTTGGGATTGCAAACAGAGAAAGATCTTCAAAGGTAAGTTATTTATTTGATCTCTATTTCTGACCTTTGTGATGCCTCTGCTGGTTTGGAAAATGTTTTTAATGCTTTTGTATGCGGGGCGCTGTCCTCTGATAATCGCATGGTATGCTTTCACCGTAAAGCCTTTCTGAAATCTGACAAAGCGGCTGGATTAACAAGTTAAGCTTTCAAATGATCTATAACACTTGTATTTTCATGAATGTTTAATATTACGATTTTTCTATTTTGAATTTCGCGCTCTGCAATTTCACCGGATGTTGTCGAGACGGGGCGCCAGCGTCCCATCTAGCCAATAATCTCTCTCTCCTCCTGGCCAGATGCTGGGTCTCTAGTAAACTCTCCTAAAAATCTCTCTCCTCCTGGCCAGATAATAGGTCTCTAGTAAACTCTCATAATAATATCTCTCTCGTCCTGGCCAGAAGCTGGTCTCTTGTAAACTCTCCAAATAATCCCTCTATCCTCCTGGCATGCTTGATCTCTAGTAAACTCTCCTAATAATCTCGCTCTCCTCCTAGCCAGATGCTGGATCTCTAGTAAACTCTCCTAATAATCTTTCTCCTCTCCTGGCCAGATGCTGGGTCTCTAGTAAACTCTCCTAATAATCTCTCTCTCTTCCTGGCCAGATGTAACATGTCTCCCTCCTCCTGCCAACGTGTGCCTGTTTATTCAGATCTAAGTGCTTCTCTAAGTGCTTCTGATGGAGTCACCCAGCGAGGAGTGGCTAATTATTAACAAACTGTTGTTAGCTTAGCTCTGTTAGCTTAGTGCTTTTGGGTCCACTAATAAACAAACCGCTATTAGCTTAGCATTAATGAACCAAATGTCATTTAGCTTAGCGCTGCTAACTTAGCCTGCCCAGTAGCCTGCCCAGTCAGTACAGCTCTACTGACTTAGTGCTGTTTAGAGCGGTTAGCTTAGCGTATTACGGCCTCAAATCCTTGGTCCTGTGAGATCAGCCAGGCCTTTGATCCTGGTCCAGAAGTCCTTGTTCTCCTGCCAACACACACACACTTTTCTGGTGTTCCTGCCAACAGAACAGTAAACATTTAAATATCTTCTGGATGGATCATAAGCAAGCAGAGGCCCTCCACTTCACACAATCAGTAGAGATGGTGTATGTGTGTGTGTGTGTGTTTCAATGTAAACATCCCACCATCCTTAAACTGTCAGGATTCACTCGTTTTCCAGAACAGAACAGAACTTTAATAAGATATGGAAAACTGTTGTCTCACATTACCCCATGACCAAAAAATAGACAGGGAAATCTATAAATTAACCTTGTTAGGGTTTGGCCTGTGTTAAAACAGTGTATTTATAAACATTAGTAAATAGGGTGAATTGTTTAGTCTTTGACATGCCCAGATGTGTCCTCTCCCTCCATGTGGAGACAGACATAGAAGCAACACACAGTAAATTAACACGTTGGGGGACGTGGTTGTTTTTGTTGTTGTCACTAACACATTCCACAACAGAACAAATATTATTTATTCACACAAATTATCTGAATAGAAACATCCGTGGATTCTTTTTTTGAAAGGATTAAAAACCATAAAGGCTACAGCGCTCTTACTGTCTACATCTTATTTATCAAAATTGCAGAAAACAACTATTTATCAAAAACATCTCCCAAAGATGCTTCCCAGTGTTTATCCCAGGAACTTCCCAGTGTTTATCCAAATCAAATCAAATTTTATTTGTCACATACATGTGGTTAGCAGATCTTGGTGCGAGTGAAGCGAAATGCTTGTGCTTCTAGTTCCGACAATGCAGTAATAACCAACAAGTAATCTAGCTAACAATTCCAAAACTTCTACCTTATAGACAAGTGTAAGGGGATAAAGAATATGTACATAAAGATACATGAATGACTGATGGTACAGAGCGGCATAGGCAAGATACAGTAGATGGTATTGAGTACAGTATATATATATATATATGAGATGAGTATGTAAACAAAGTGGCATAGTTAAAGTGGCTAGTGATACATGTATTACATAAGGATGCAGTAGATGATAGAGTACAGTATATACGTATGCATATGAGATTAATAATGTAGGGTATGTAACATTATATAAGGTAGCATTGTTTAAAGTGGCTAGTGATATATTTTACATAATTTCCCATCAATTCCCATTATTAAAGTGGCTGGAATTGAGTCAATGTGTTGGCAGCAGCCACTCAATGTTAGTGGTGGCTGTTTAACAGTCTGATGGCCTTGAGATAAAAACAGCTTCTCAGTCTCTCAGTCCCAGCTTTGATGCACCTGTACTGACCTCGCCTTCTGGATGATAGCGGGGTGAACAGGCAGTGGCTCGGGTGGTTGTTGTCCTTGATGATCTTTATGGCCTTCCTGTAACTTCGGGTGGTGTAGGTGTCCTGGAGGGCAGGTAGTTTGCACCGGTGATGCGTTGTGCAGACCTCACTACCCTCTGGAGAGCCTTACGGTTGTGGGCGGAGCAGTTGCCGTACCAGGCGGTGATACAGCCCGACAGGATGCTCTCGATTGTGCATCTGTAAAAGTTTGAGTGCTTTTGGTGACAAGCCAAATTTCTTCAGCCTCCTGAGGTTGAAGAGGCGAGGCTGCGCCTTCTTCAAGATGCTGTCGGTGTGGGTGGACCATTTCAGTTTGTCTGTGATGTGTACGCCGAGGAACTTAAACGTACTACCCTCTCCACTACTGTCCCATCGATGTGGATAGGGGTGTTCCCTCTGCTGTTTCCTGAAGTCCACAATCATCTCCTTAGTTTTGTTGACGTTGAGTGGGAGGTTATTTTCCTGACACCACACTCCGAGGGCCCTCACCTCCTCCCTGTAGGCCGTCTCGTCGTTGTTGGTAATCAAGCCTACCACTGTTGTGTCGTCCGCAAACTTGATGATTGAGTTGGAGGCGTGCATGGCCACGCAGTCGTGGGTGAACAGAGAGTACAGGAGAGGGCTCAGAACGCACCCTTGTGGGGCCCCAGTGTTGTGAGGATCAGCGGGGTAGAGATGTTGTTGCCTACCCTCACCACCTGGGGGCGGCCCGTCAGGAAGTCCAGTACCCAGGTGCACAGGGCGGGGTCGAGACCCAGGGTCTCGAGCTTGATGACGAGCTTGGAGGGCACTATGGTGTTAAATGCCGAGCTGTAGTCGATGAACAGCATTCTCACATAGGTATTCCTCTTGTCCAGATGGGTTAGGGCAGTGTGCTGTGTGGTTGAGATTGCATCGTCTGTGGACCTATTTGAGCGGTAAGAAAATTGGAGTGGGTCGAGGGTGTCAGGTAGGGTGGAGGTGATATGGTCCTTGACTAGTCTCTCAAAGCACTTCATGAAGACGGAAGTGAGTGCTACGGGCGGTAGTCGTGTAGCTCAGTTACCTTAGCTTTCTTGGGAACAGGAACAATGGTGGCCCTCTTGAAGCATGTGGGAACAACAGACTGGGATAGGGATTGATTGAATATGTCCGTAAACACACCAGCCATCTGGTCTGCGCCTGCTCCGAGGGCGCGGCTGGGGATGCCGTCTGGGCCTGCAGCCTTGCGAAGGTTGACACGTTTAAATGTTTTCCTCACGTCGGCTGCAGAGAAGGAAGAGTCTGCATGTTTTAGTTGCGGGCAGTGTCAGTGGCTGGGTTTCTGTATAGAACTTTGTGACATCTGTAAAAAAAATACTTTATAAATACTGGGATAAAATTAATCAATCAAATGTAACATCTCAGTAACATCCCCAGTTTATTTTATTTGACCTTTATTTAACTAGGCAAGTCAGTTAAGAACAAATTCTTATTTTTCAATGACGGCCTAGGAACAGTGGGTTAACACCCCAGTGTTCTCTGTCCAGTAACACCCCAGTGTTCTCTGTCCAGTAACACCCCAGTGTTCTCTGTCCAGTAACACCCCAGTGTTCTCTGTCCAGTAACACCCCAGTGTTCTCTGTCCAGTAACACCCCAGTGTTCTCTGTCCAGTAACACCCCAGTGTTCTCTGTCCAGTAACACCCCAGTGTTCTCTGTCCAGTAACACCCCAGTGTTCTCTGTCCAGTAACACCCCAGTGTTCTCTGTCCAGTAACACCCCAGTGTTCTCTGTCCAGTAACACCCCAGTGTTCTCTGTCCAGTAACACCCCAGTGTTCTCTGTCCAGTAACACCCCAGTGTTCTCTGTCCAGTAACACCCCAGGTCTGCACGGAGAAGTGTCTTCAAAGACTTCACAGAAATGTGTTCTCCTCAGAAGAGTGCTCTCTCTGTGTGTGAGACATACTGTAAGTGGCAGGGTCTACAGACAATCACGAATATATATATATATATATATATATATATATATTTCTTAATTGCATTATTTTACTTTTAGATCTGTGAATTGTTGTCAATGTATTAGGAATCCAAGTAACAATGATTATTACAGCAACAGAGTCAGAGGAACAGGACGGAAGGCAGGCTCAGACCAGGCAGAGGTCGGTATTCCAGAGGTGGGGCAAATGCAGCAAGCTAGCTAGCATTAAACTGATCTTATAAAAAACAATACATCTAAACAATCACTATGTAACCACACACAGTTGATGATATTACTAGTTTAACTAGCTTGTCCAGCGTTGCATATAATCAATGTTAATTTATCATCGAATCACAGCCTTCAACTTCCCCAAACGGGTGATGATTTAACAAAAGCGCATTCGAAAAAAGTTAAAATAAATGTTAAAAAGTGTTCATTCAGTATTGTTGTAATTGTTATCATTACAAATATATATACACAATTGAAGTCAGAAGTGTACATACACCAAATACATTTCAACTCAGTTTCACAATTCCGGACATTTAAACCTATTAAAAATTCCCCGTCTTAGGTCACCACTTTATTTTAAGAATGTGAAATGTCAGAATAATAGTAGAGAGAATGAGATATGTCAGCTTTTATTTCTTTCATCACATTCCCAAGTGGGTCAGAAGCGTACATGCACTCAATTAGTATTTGGTAGCATTGCCATTAAAATTGTTTAACTTGGGTCAAACATTTCGGGTAGCCTTCCAAAAACTCCCCACAATAAGTTGGGTGAATTTTGACCCATTCCTCCTGACAGAGCTGGAGTAACAGTCAGGTTTGTAGGCCTCCTTGCTCGCTTTTTCAGTTCTGCCCACAAATTGAGGTCAGGGCTTTGTGATGGTTACTTCAATACCTCGACTTTGTTGTCCTTAAGCCATTTTGCCACAACTTTGGAAGGATGCTTGGGGCCATTGTCCATTTGGAAGACGCATTTGCGACCAAGCTTTAACTTCCTGACTGACGCCTTGAGATGTTGCTTCAATATATCCACAATTTTCCTTTCTCATGATGCCAACTACTTTGTGAAGTGCACCAGTCCCTTCTGCAGCAAAGCACCCACACAACATCGTGCTGCTACCCCCGTGCTTCATGGTTGGGATGGTGTTTTTCAGCTTGCAAGAGTCACCCTTTTTCCTCCAAACATAATGATTGTTTCATCAGACCAGAGGACATTTTTCCAAGAAGTACGATCTTTGTGCGCATGTGCAAACTGTAGTCTGGCTTTTGTTATGGAGGTTTTGGAGCAGTGGCTTTTGTCCTTGCTGAGCAGCCTTTCAGGTTATTTCGATATAGAACTCGTTTTACTGTGGATATACATACTTTTGTACCGGTTTCCTCCTGAGTTTGAAAGTAGGACTTGAAATACATCCACAGTTACACCTCCAATTGACTCAAATGATGTCAATTAGCCTAACAGAAGCTTCTAAAGCCATGACATAATTTTCTGGAATTTTCCAAGCTGTTTAAAGCCACAGTCAACTTGATGTATGTAAACTTCTGTCCCACTGGAATTGTGATAGTGAATTATAAGTGAAATAAGTGAAATAATCTGTCTGTAAACAATTGTTGGAAAAATGACTTGTGTCATGCAAAGTAGATGTTCTAACAGAGTTGCATTACCATGAAAGCATTAAGTGAAAATGAAACATTACATTTGGTGGAGAATAATAGTTCAGAGCCATCATCGTGAAGATACAGAAGTTTAATTTAACCCAGTAGTTTAATTTAACCCAGTAGTTCATGTTGAACCCCTTTGAGGTTCCTATCAATATACTATTCTTGCACTGTCCACGTTCTCCAATCTTTTATTTCCAGTAAATTTGTTTTATGAAAGTTTATTACAAACTGATGAGAATGTGCAGTATCTGCTGGCTACAGCATCGTAGACTAGGATTGTGCCCGAAATGGTACCCTATTCCCTGAATCAGGAGTGGGCAATATCTCAAGGCTCAAGGGCCACATTGAGATCTCGAAGTTCGACAAAAGGTCCACATAGATTCGTTTTTGGACCGATTTGTTTGCTAAAATCAATGACCCTCTGGGGCCTGGTGAAAAGTAGTGCATTATTTAGGGAACAGGATACCATTTGGGACATACCCAGGCCTCAGATACTTCACCACATCAAAGATCTCAGATAAATCAGTGCCCGACATCGATACAACCTTGAGTGCTTATATTTCTAGAGCCCTAGCTAACGTCACACCACAGAGCACAGTGTTTCTCTGTAGACACTCTTACTCAGTTTACTTTCCTCTAGTTAGGCATCTAAAAGTCAAGTCACTCACCTGCCCACACACTTCCTGTATTTCAGCCAATCAGAATCACTGTCTAAGAGGACGTTGGAGGGAGAGAGTTGGAGGTAGTGAAGTTACAACAGTCTAAAGTAATAGTGGACCTCTCTCTCAATTCAATTCAAGGGGCTTTATTGGCATGGGAAACATATGTTTACATTTCCAAAGCAAGTGAAATAGATAAAGTGAAATGAACCGTAAACACTACACTCACAAAAGTTCTGAAGAAATAGACATTTCAAATGTCATTATGGCTATATAGAATGTTGTAACGATGTGCAAATAGTTCAAGTACAAAAGGGAATAAAAATAAAACAGAAATATGGGTTGTATTTACAAGGGTGTTCATTCTTCACTGGTTACCCTTTTGTGGCAACCGGTCACAAATGTTGCTGCTCTGATGTCACACTGTGGCATTCAACCCAGTAGATATGGGAGTTTATCAAAATTGTGTTTGTTTTGGAATTCTTTGTGGATCTGTGTAATCTGAGGGAAATATGTGTTTCTAATAATGGTCATACATTGGGCAAGAGGTTAGGAAGTGCAGCTCAGTTTCCACCTTCGAGAGGCAGGTCTGCCTACTGCAGCCTTTCTCAATAGCAAGGCTATGCCCACTGAGTCTGTACATAGTCAAATCTTTCCTTAAGTTTGGTTCAGTCAGTGGTCAGGTATTCTGCCACTGCGTACTCTCTGTTTAGGGCCAAATCAAATCAAATCAAATTTATTTATATAGCCCTTCGTACATCAGCTGATATCTCAAAGTGCTGTACAGAAACCCAGCCTAAAACCCCAAACAGCAAACAATGCAGGTGTAAAAGCACGGTGGCTAGGAAAAACTCCCTAGAAAGGCCAAAACCTAGGAAGAAACCTAGAGAGGAACCGGGCTATGTGGGGTGGCCAGTCCTCTTCTGGCTGTGCCGGGTAGAGATTATAACAGAACATGACCAAGATGTTCAAATGTTCATAAATGACCAGCATGGTCGAATAATAATAAGGCAGAACAGTTGAAACTGGAGCAGCAGCAGTCAGGTGGAATGGGGACAGCAAGGAGCCATCATGTCAGGTAGTCCTGGGGCACTGTCCTAGGGCTCAGGTCCTCCGAGAGAGAGAGAAAGAAAGAGAGAATTAGAGAGAGCATATGTGGGGTGGCCAGTCCTCTTTTGGCTGTGCCGGGTGGAGATTATAACAGAACGTGGCCAAGATGTTCAAATGTTCATAAATGACCAGCATGGTTGAATAATAGTAAGGCAGAACAGTTGAAACTGGAGCAGGAGCATGGCCAGGTGGACTGGGGACAGCAAGGAGTCCTCATGTCAGGTAGTCCTGGGACATGGTCCTAGGGCCCAGGCCAGTTGAAACTGGAGCAGCAGCATGGCCAGGTGGACTGGGGACAGCAAGGAGTCATCATGTCAGGTAGTCCTGGGGCATGGTCCTAGGGCTCAGGTCCTCCGAGAGAGAGAAAGAAAGAGAGAAGGAGAGAATTAGAGAACGCACACTTAGATTCACACAGGACACCGAATAGGACAGGAGAAGTACTCCAGATATAACAAACTGACCCTAGCCCCCCGACACAAACTACTGCAGCATAAATACTGGAGGCTGAGACAGGAGGGGTCAGGAGACACTGTGGCCCCATCCGAGGACACCCCGGACAGGGCCAAACAGGAAGGATATAACCCCACCCACTTTGCCAAAGCACAGCCCCCACACCACTAGAGGGATATCTTCAACCACCAACTTACCATCCTGAGACAAGGCCGAGTATAGCCCACAAAGATCTCCGCCACGGTACAACCCAAGGGGGGCAACCCAGACAGGCCGACCACAACAGTGAATCAACCCACCCAGGTGACGCACCCCCCAGGGACGGCACGAGAGAGCCCCAGCAAGCCAGTGACTCAGCCCCGTAACAGGGTTAGAGGCAGAGAATCCCAGTGGAAAGAGGGGAACCGGCCAGGCAGAGACAGCAAGGGCGGTTCGTTGCTCCAGAGCCTTTCCGTTCACCTTCCCACTCCTGGGCCAGACTACACTCAATCATATGACCCACTGAAGAGATGAGTCTTCAGTAAAGACTTAAAGGTTGAGACCGAGTTTGCGTCTCTGACATGGGTAGGCAGACCGTTCCATAAAAATGGAGCTCTATAGGAGAAAGCCCTGCCTCCAGCTGTTTGCTTAGAAATTCTAGGGACAATTAGGAGGCCTGCGTCTTGTGACCGTAGCGTACGTGTAGGTATTTACATGCTTTGTAGGTTAGCAGTAAAACCTTGAAATCAGCCCTTGCTTTGACAGGAAGCCAGTGTAGAGAGGCTAGCACTGGAGTAATATGATCAAATTTTTTGGTTCTAGTCAGGATTCTAGCAGCCGTATTTAGCACTAACTGAAGTTTATTTAGTGCTTTATCCGGGTAGCCGGAAAATAGAGCATTGCAGTAGTCTAACCTAGAAGTGACAAAAGCATGGATTAATTTTTCTACAAATAGCATTGTAGTTTGCTCTGTTTTTTTGTGTTAATTATTTCCATTGTGTCAAGTAATTATCTTTTGTTTTCTCATGATTTGGTTGCGTAGAAATGTGTTGCTGTCTGGGGTTCTGTTGGTGTTTGTGAACAGAGCCTCAGGACCAGCTTGCTTAGGGGATTCTTCTCCAGGTTCATCTGTAGGTGATGGCTTTGTTATGAAAGGTTTAGGAATTGATTATTTTTAGGTGGTTGTAGAATTTAATGGCTCTTTCCTGGATTTTGATCATTAGCAGGTATCGGCCAAATTCTAAACTGCATGCATTATTCTGTGTTTTACGTTGTACACAGAGGATATTTTTGCTGAATTCTGCATGGAGTCTCAATTTGGTGTTTGTCCCATTTTGTGAATTCTTGGTTGGTGAGCGGACCCCATACCTCACAACCATAAAGGGCAATGGGTTCTATAACTGATTCAAGTTTTTTTTAGCCAGATCCTAATTGGTATGTCGAATTTAATGTTCCGGTTGATGACATAGAATGCCCTTCTTGCCTGGTCTCAGATCATTCACAGCTTTGTGGAAGTTACTTGTGGAGCTGATGTTTAGGCCGAGGTATGTCTAGTTTTTTTGTTTGCTCTAGGGCAATGGTGTCTAGACAGAATTTGAATTAGAGGTCCTGGCAACTGGGCCTTTTTGGAACACCATTATTTGGTCTGATTCACTGTCAGGTCCCAGGTCTGGCAGAATCTGTGCAGAATATCTAGGTGCTGTTGTAGGCCCTCCTTGGTTGGTGACAGAAGCACCAGATCATCAGCAAACAGTAGACATTTGACTTCAGATTCTAGCAGGGTGAGGCCGGGACTGCAGACTTTTCTAGTGCCCGCGCCAATTCGTTGATATACAGTATACAGCGGGGCAAAAAGTATTTAGTCAGAAACCAATTGTGCAAGTTCTCCCACTTAAAAAGATGAGAGGTCTGTAATTTTCATCATAGGTACACTTCAACTATGAGACAAAACTAGAAAAAAATATCCAGAAAATCACATTGTAGGATTTTTAATGAATTTATTTGCAAATTATGGTGGAAAATAAGTATTTGGTCACCTACAAACAAGCAAGATTTGTCTCTCACAGACCTGTACTTCAAGAGGCTCCTCTGTCCGCCACTCGTTACCTGTATTAATGGCACCTGTTTGAACTTGTTATCAGTATAAAAGACACCTGTCCACAACCTCAAACAGTCACACTCCAAACTCCACTATGGCCAAGACCAAAGAGCTGTCAAAGGACACCAGAAACAAAATTGTAGACCTGCACCAGGCTGGGAAGACTGAATCTGCAATAGGTAAGCAGCTTGGTTTGAAGAAATCAACGGTGGGAGCAATTATTAGAAATGGAAGACATACAAGACCACTGATAATCTCCCTCGATCTGGGGCTCCACGCAAGATCTCACCCCGTGGGGTCAAAATGATCCCAAGAACGGTGAGCAAAAATCCCAGAACCACACAGGGGACCTAGTGAATGACCTGCAGAGAGCTGGGACCAAAAGTAACAAAGCCTACCATCAGTAACACACTACGCCGCCAGGGACTCAAATCCTGCAGTGCCAGACGTGTCCCCCTGCTTAAGCCAGTACATGTCCAGGCCCGTCTGAAGTTTGCTGGAGAGCATTTGGATGATCCAGAAGAAGATTGGGAGAATGTCCTATGGTCAGATGAAGCCAAAATATAACTTTTTGGTAAAAACCCAACTCGTCGTGTTTGGAAGACAAAGAATGCTGAGTTGCATCCAAAGAACACCATACCTACTGTGAAGCATGGGGGTGGAAACATCATGCTTTGGGGCTGTTTTTCTGCAAAGGGACCAAGACGACTGATCCCTGTAAAGTAAAGAATGAATGGGGCCATGTATCGTGAGATTTTGAGTGAAAACCTCCTTCCATCAGCAAGGATATTGAAGATAAAACGTGGCTGGGTCTTTCAGCATGACAATGATCCCAAACACACTGCCCTGGCAACAAAGGAGTGGCTTCGTAAGAAGCATTTCAAGGTCCTGGAGTGGCCTAGCCAGTCTCCAGATCTCAACCCCATAGAAAATCTTTGGAGGGAGATGAAAGTCCGTGTTGCCCAGCAACAGCCCCAAAACATCACTGCTCTAGAGGAGATCTGCATGGAGGAATGGGCCAAAATACCAGCAACAGTGTGTGAAAACGTTGTCAAACGTTTTCTGTAAGTCTTCACCCCTGTCATTGCCAACAAAGTATTGAGATAAACTGTTATTGACCAAATACTTTTTTTCCACCATAATTTGCAAATAAATTCATAAAAAATCCTACAATGTGATTTTCTGGATTTCTCATTTTGTCTGTCATAGTTGAAGTGTACCTATGATGAAAATTACAGGCCTCGTCTTTTTAAGTGGTAGAACTTACACAATTGGTGGCTGACTAAATACTTTTTTGCCCCACTGTATGTTGAAGAGGGTGGGGCTTAAGCCGCATTCCTGTCTCACCCCACGGCCTTGTGAGAAGAAATGTGGTTTTTGCCCATTTTAACTGCACACTTGCTGTTTGTGTACATGGATTTTATAATGTATAATTTTTCCCAACACAACTTTACATCAATTTGTATAGCAGACCCTCATGCCAAATTGAGGCGAAAGCTTTTTTTTGAAAACAACAAAGCATGATTAGACTTTGCCTTTGTTTTGGTTTGTTTGTCAATTAGGTGTGCAATATGTGGTCTGTCGCACGATAATTTGGTAAAAAGCGAATTTGACACTTGCTCAGTACATAATTTTCACTGAAGAAATGTACAAGTCTACTGTTAATGATAATGCAGAGGATTTTTCCAAGGTTGCATAGTTACTGGGGTCAAATTTGTCTCCACTTCTGTGGATTGGGGTGATCAGTCGTTGGTTCTAAATATTGAAGATGCCAGTGCCAAGGATGAAGAAGAGTTTACGTATAGCCAATTGGAATTTGTTGTCTGTATATTTGATCATTTCATTAAGGATACCATCAACACCGCAGGCCTTTTTGGGTTGGAGGGTTTTTATTTTGCCCTGTCGTTCATTAAACGTAATTGGAGAATCCAGTGGGTTCTGGTAGTCTTTAATAGTCTATTAAGATTTTTATTTGATCATGTATATGTTTGTTCTTTGTTATAGGGCCAAAAAGATTTAAGTAGTTTACCCATACATCTCTGTTTTGGATAGATAATTCTGTGTTTGTTTAGTGTTTTCCAATTTTACCAGAAGTGGAATATCTATCATTGTAATGTATATTTCTTCTTGGCTTTAAATAAAATATAGCTTCAGACTAAACATGACCCTCAGTTCCAGGTTGGATGTTGTTAATAATAATAATAATAATAATAATAATAATATTATTATTATTATAATAATCTTTGGTAGTTGTAAGCCTTCCAGGTGATTCTGTAATTCCGTCCAAAATCAGGTTGTAGGTTGAGTTTTGATTTGGAGTGAAGGTTGTTGTAGAGGGTAGCATCATGCATATGTCCCTGACAAAAAATCCAAGATTAAATCAAAAGAATTTAAGAACATGCTGAAAAATGCAGGAACACATCTGCTCATGACCCCTTGCGCTACCTTTGAGTAGGGCCCATAGGGACGTACCCTCTGTCCCCATGCAGGATGTGTAGCTAGTAAACCCAAAATAAGTCTATTTAGATGATGCTTGCATGTCTTCTGCATAGAAACATATTGTTACTCCTTTACAATAACATGTCATAAGGACACTGGAATGTATTCTAGAAAGTATATGCAGATGGAGATCTAGGGAACATGTGCTGTGATGCTTTAGACGGCATATGAGGCTTTGCCTGCATCCCAAATGGCACCCTATTCCCTTATAAAGCAACACATTTGACCAGGACCCAGGGTCAAATCTAGTGCACTAATAGGGAGGCATTCTCTATCTCTGGCTCTGTCCCCTTTGTGTGTATGGCCCTGGCTCTGCTCCTAGGCAGCACTGATCCATCCAGACAGCCTTGGGCACACAGAAGTGCCCCCAGATGGGAGGTCCTAGGCTGGGCACAGAGACAAGCATAGCCTGCCTCTCTGATGGAATAACCAGGACAGGGAATTCACCACCATGGTGAGGTCAGCATAATGAGTTCACATCTACTTTGTGTTCTCTCTCTACTGGAGCTAATACACAACCATGTTGTAGTGGTGTTCTACAGTAAACCAGGCAGCCAGGTCACACCAGATCCATAGCAGTATTAGATGTTTGTCCAGCTCCCCACGACGTCGGGCGATGCCTTCAATATCGTCCACTAGGGGCAACTATTACCATCTAGTAGGCTTGTGGATGGGGATAGTTGAAGGGTTTAAACCACGCGCTACGGCTCCGAGGATCACGGATTCAATCCCAGTGCTAGGCACAGTTTTTTCCTGTTTTAAATCCCAAACTTGAACCTTGAGCCTACATTTAATCTCCATTTCTATTATTATTTATCAGTCTTTGGGTTTATGGAGGTGACGGCAAGCCGCAGTGTATCTCAAATAGCACTCTAGTACATTTGTAGTGCATCCAGAAGGCGAGGTCAGTACAGGTGCATCAAAGCTGGGACCGAGAGACTGAAAAACCGCTTCTATCTCAAGGCCATCAGACTGTTAAACAGCCACCACTAACACTGAATGGCTGCTGCCAACAGACTGACTCAACTCCAGCCACTTTAATAATGGGAATTGATGGGAAATGTAAAATATATCACTAGCCACTTTTTAAACAATGCTACCTAATATAATGTTACATAACCTACATTATTCATCTCATATGCATACGTATATACTGTACTCTATATCATCTACTGCATCCTTACGTAATACATATATCACTAGCCACTTTAACTATGCCACTTTGTTTACATACTCATCTCATATGTATATACTGTACTCGATACCATCTACTGTACCTTGCCTATGCTGCTCTGTACCATCACTCATTCATATATCTTTATGTACATATTATTTATCCCCTTACACTGTGTATAAGACAGTAGTTTTGGAATTGTTAGTTAGATTACTTGTTGGTTATTAATGCATTGTCGGAACTAGAAGCACAAGCATTTCGCTACACTGCTAACCATGTGTATGTGTATGTGACAAATAAAATTAGATTTGATTTACTTTTGACCAGGGTCCAATTCCTTTCACTGCCCTCTTAAAGGACCTGTATAACAACATTGGATCTCCAACTGTTCCCAGGTAGACTTTGCTGGCAGGCAGTGCCAGAGGAGAGCAGTCTCTCCATATTTACAACACTTGCATAAGATTCAGAGACTCACAAAATAATCCACCTACCTTTTACCAGAGCTCCTTATCCTTAAATAAACCTACCTGGATACACTCACGCATAAGAAAGCACACACACCTTACTGTGCAAAGTGTCTCTGGTAATAGTCATGCATTTAATATAAAAGACACCTCTCCAGTCTGTTGTGTGACTCACAGCTCTCAATTTGAAACCTGCATACGGTGGGTCACTATACAGGATATGGTCCGCTGCAGAATCACTTCACAAAGGAACTTGGTCAGTGTCCAAAATGGCACCCTATTTCCTATGTAGTGTACTACTTTTGACCAAGATCATAGGGAATTGAATGGAATAGGGTGTCATATGGGATGCACAGTAGCTCTCTTTCTAGTCAGGCTTTGGTCTCTTTCCTTTCAGCTCCTCACGTCACCACTGCTGTCCTTAAGAGATGTGTATGAAGAGAGTTAGGCTAAAGGTTGGATTGTCTAACTGAAGTCTAGGGGCCCATATCCAGAAAATGTCTCAGAGTAGAAAATAGATTGTGACTGGTGACAATAGAGACATTTCCTCTTACTCTTATGGGTAAAAAATAAAAGCTATGCATGGAGCCGCTTTAGTCAAGAGTCCCACCTAAAGCGACAGATACTGTATTTAGGAGACTTCATGAGCAGTCCTAACCAGCAGGTGTCTTGATAATAGAAAACAAATGCAGTGAGTCATTAGCATCCTGCACCACATGTTATTTCTGTGGTGTTTTTAAAGGAATGTTTGATTATTTCTATATGATAAAGCCATAAATAATCTAGACCTACATGCGCTTTTGACAATGATATCACATAAGGTGTATTTCACATGATATGCCTAAATACTTGCAGGCTAATAAATATATTTCTTTCAATTATTTAATTAGCCAACCTACACATTTTTTGGGTGCGGGCCTATAATTTCAGCAATTGAAGGCATCTAGGGTTTATGTTAACTTTGGTTGTGTCAGACAAATTATAGACCTCTCAAACATTGTACAAATGTTATAAATAGGCTTAGGGCTCGGCGTCCCGTCAGCGGGACACCTGTCGACAATATCCAGTTAAATTGGAGGGCACCCAATTCAAATAAATAATTGTAATAAACATAAGTATTTTATAGCGGTTAAAATCTTCATTCTTGTTAATCTAACTGCATTGTCCGATTTACAATAGGCTTTATAGCGAAAGCATACCATGCCCCACATCAACATATTTTTCAACCAGCACAGGCTTCATAAAAATCACAAATAGCGATTAGATAATCACTTTTTGAAAATCTTCCTCTGTTTGCAATCTCAATGGTCCCTACATGCATGTTCGTTTTGTTAGATAAAAATCCTTCTTTATATCCCAAAAAGTCAGTTTAGTTGGCGCCATCGATTTCAATAATCCACTCATTCAACATGCAGACAAAGGAATCCAAAAAGCTACCAATAAACTTTGTAGAACAAGTCAAACTGTTTCTATTTAATTCTCAGGTAGCCTAAAATGTAAAACTATAATATTCCATACGGAAATAAGTATGTCCAATAGAAAAGTAAAATTAGCAAGTGCGCGTCCTTTCTGTCACGCGCCCACAGACTGACTTCCAACGGACTCTGGTACAAAAACTTGAAATTCTTCATTGGAAGAAACAAGCCTGAAACCTTGAACAAAGACTGTTTGCATCTAGTGGAAGTCATAAGAATTGCAATTTCAGAGCTGGAATTTCATAGGACCCATAGCATTCCATTGAAAGAGCATGGGATCTCAAAAACAAAACAATTCTGGTTGGTTTTTCAGCTACCATATCAATTGATTTGGTCTCATACATTATTTGTACATGTCTACAAACTTCAAAGTGTTCTCTATCCAATGATGCCAATTATATGCATATCCTGGCTTTTGGGCCTGAGTAACAGGCAGTTTACATCAGTCAGGCGGAAATTCTGAAAAAAGGACCCTAGCCCTTAAGAAGCTTTAGTAAGTGACTTGATGCTAACTATACCAAAGCGATTTAGAGTTGTTATACGGGAGTGAAAAATGTGTTGACATAAGGGACATTTTATCAACATTCTGCGTTTAACAACCATCAGAATTTGTTTAAAAAGGTTATGCATGCCAACATATTATGGCAATAGTTAAGAGTAGGCAAAATGGTGTCAAGTGAAAATTATATAAAACGTTTTATTGCAACATTTGATGTACAGTCACATTCATTGTGGTTGTCTAAAGTCACGTGTGCTATAGGGTTCACAGCTGGCGATACCTCATCACGATTGTTTTTCCTATATTTGAAACAACAAAAAAGCCAATGAGTTTCATTGCTATTTTTCCTTTTAGGTACCTCAAACTGTCTTGATTACCTGAGAAAGTTATGAGTTGATTTTGGTCCTGGCTCAGAGTTTGTCTGAGTAGTGTCTTATCCTAAAGCCTTCTCTGAGGTGAGTTTTTTTTTTTTTGACTGTGGATATATACACTGCTCAAAAAAATAAAGGGAACACTAAAATAACACATCCTAGATCTGAATGAAATCTTCTTATTAAATACTTTTTTCTTTACATAGTTGAATGTGCCGACAACAAAATCACACAAAAATCAATGGAAATCAAATGTATCAACCCATGGAGGTCTGGATTTGGAGTCACACTCAAAATTAAAGTGGAAAACCACACTACAGGCTGATCCAACTTTGATGTAATGTCCTTAAAACAAGTCAAAATTAGGCTCAGTGGTGTGTATGGCCTCCACGTGCCTGTATGACCTCCCTACAACGCCTGGGCATGCTCCTGATGAGGTGGCGGATGGTCTCCTGAGGGATCTCCTCCCAGACCTGGACTAAAGAATCCGCCAACTCCTGGACAGTCTGTGGTGCAACGTGGCGTTGGTGGATGGAGCAAGACATGATGTCCCAGATGTGCTCAATTGGATTCAGGTCTGGGGAACGGGCCTGTCTATAGCATCAATGCCTTCCTCTTGCAGGAACTGCTGGCACACTGAGGTCTAGCATTGTCTTGCATTAGGAGGAACCCAGGGCCAACCGCGCCAGCATAATGTCTTACAATGGGTCTGAGGATCTCATCTCGGTACCTAATGGCAGTCAGGCTACCTCTGGTGAGCACATGGAGGGCTGTGCGGCCCCCCAAAGAAATGCCACCCCACACCATAACTGACCCACCGCCAAACCGGTCATGCTGGAGGATGTTGCAGGCAGCAGAACGTTCTCCACGGCGTCTCCAGACTGTCACGTCTGTCACGTGCTCAGTGTGAACCTGCTTTCATCTGTGAAGAGCACAGGGCGCCAGTGGCGAATTTGCCAATCTTGGTGTTCTCTGGCAAATGCCAACGTCCTGCACGGTGTTGCGCTGTAAGCACAACCCCCACCTGTGGACGTCGGGCCCTCATACCACCCTCATGGAGTCTGTTTCTGACCGTTTGAGCAGACACATGCACATGTGGCCTGCTGGAGGTCATTTTGCAGGGCTCTGGCAGCGCTCCTCCTGCTACTCCTTGCACAAAGGTGGAGGTAGCGGTCCTGCTACTGGGTTGTTGGCCTCCTCCACGTCTCCTGATGTACTGGCATGTCTCCCGGTAGCGCTCCATGCTCTGGACACTACGCTGACAGACACAGCAATCCTTCTTGCCACAGCTCGCATTGATGTTCCATCCTGGATGAGCTGCACTACCTGAGCCACTTGTGTGGGTTGTAGACTCAATCTCATGCTACCACTAGAGTGAAAGCACCGCCAGCATTCAAAAGTGACCAAAACATCAGCCAGGAAGCAAAGGAACTGATAAGTGGTTTGGTCACCACCTGCAGAACCACTGCAGTTGCAAAATTAATAGGAAATATAGTCAAGACTGTGACATGGTTATAATGATTTATAATTGAAATAGTGTCCTTCAAACTTTGCGTCCATCAAAGAGTCCTCCATTTGAAGCAATTACGGCCTTGCAGACCTTTGGGAATCTAGTTGTCAATTGGTTGAGGTAATCTGAAGAGATTCCACCCTATGCTTGCTGAAGAACCTCCCACAAGTTGGGTTGGCTTGATGGGCACTTCTTGTGTACCATACAGTCAAGCTGCTCCCACAACAGCGCAATAGTGTTGAGATCTGGTGACTGTGCTGGCCACTCCATTATAGACAGAATACCAGCGGACTGCTTCTTCCCTAAATAGTTTGTAGCTGTGCTTTGGGTCATTGTCCCATTGTATGAGGAAATTGGCTCCAATTAAGTGCCGTCCACAGGGTATGGAGGGATAGATAGTCAGGGAGGTGACCAAGAACCCGATGCTCACTGACAGTGTTCCATCTTCCCTCTGTGGACATGAAAGAACCTCCATATCTGCAGCACAGTTTGCCAAAAGGCACCTAAAGACTCAGACCATGAGAAACAAGATTTTCTGGGTCTGATGAAACAAAGATTGAACTTTTTAGAAAATGTGGAAAAAGTCAAGGGGTTGAATACTTTCCAAAGGCACTGTATATATAGAACCAGTCAAAAGTTTAGACACAGCTTCTCATTGAAGGGATTTTCTTGTTTTAACATTGTAGAATAATAGTGACATCAAAACATGTGGAATCATGTAGCAACCAAAAAGTGTTTAACAAATCAAAATCTATTTTATATTTGAGATTCTTCAAGTAGCCATCCTTCACTTTGACGACAGCTTTGCACACTCTTGGCATTCTCTCAACCTGCTTCATTCAGTAGTCACCTGGAATACATATTAAGAGGTGTACCTTGTTAAGTTAATTTGTTGAATTTCTTTCCTTCTCAATGCGTTTGAGCCAATCAGTTGTCTTGTGACAAGATAGTGGTGGTATACAGAAGATAGTCCGGTAAAAGACAGGACCGCTCAGATAACCAAAGAGAAATGACAGTCCATCATTACTAAGACATGGTCAGTCAATCCTGAAAAGTGCAATTTCAAAAACCATCAAGTGCTATGATGAAACTGGCTCTCATGAGGACCGCCACAGGAAAGGAAGACCCAGAGTTACCTCTGCTGCAGAGGATAAGTTCATTAGAGTTACCAACCTCAGACTGCAGCCCAAACAAATGCTTCGGAGTTTAACAGACAAACTGTTCATAGGAGACTGAAATCAGGCCTTCATGGTCAAATTGCTGCAAAGAAACCACTACTAAAGAACACCAATGAGAAGGGGAGACTTGCTTGGGCCAAGAAACATGAGCAATGGACATTAGAGCACTGGAAATATGTCCTTTGGTCTGATGAGTCCAAATGACATTTTTGGTTCCAACCGCCATGTCTTTGTGAGACGCAGAGTAGGTGAACGGACGATCTCCACATGCTAGGTTCCCACCGTGAAGTATGGAGGCGGCGGCATGGATGGTACTTTGCTGGTGACACGGATTTAAAATTCAAGGCACACTTAACCAGCATGGCTACCACAGCATTCTTCAGAAATAAGCCATCCCATCTGGTTTGCGCTTAGTGGTAACATCATTTGTTTTTCAACAGGACAATGACTCAACACACCTCCAGGCTGTGTAAGGGCTAAATGACCAAGGAGAGTGATGGAGTGCTGCATCAGATGACCTGGCCTCCACAATCACCCGATCTTAACCTAATTGAGATGTTTGGGATAAGTTGAACTGCAGTTTGACGGAAAAGCAGTCAACACGTGCTCAGCATATGTAGGAACTACTTCAAGAATGTTGGAAAAGGATTCCAGGTGAGAGAATACCAAGAGCGCGCAAAGCTGTTATCAAGGCATCTAAAGAATCTAAAACATATTTAGATTTGTTTACTACATGATTCCATTTGTGTTATGTCACAGTTGATGTCTTCACTATTATTGTACAACGTAGAAAATAGTTAAAATAACACCCCTTGAATGAGTGTGTCCAAACTTTTGATTGGTAGTATACAATTATACATATATGAGAGAGTTAAGCTAAAGGCTAGATTGTCTGATGTCCTGGTGTACAGTTAGACTTAGAGCAGGTCTGCAGGCTTTAAATCCAGCCTATCCCTAACAGGTGAGGAAAGAGGAATAAAAGAACCATGCACAGTCACTGATGAAAATGTGTCAGCTGTGCTTTGTCTGTAGCAAACTGCTCTCCACCTCCATGAGGGAGGGAGGCTGCCCACTTCCAAAGACATCCATTTACCCTCCCTTGCCTGTTACGTCAACACTGACAGATCCGTGATGGATATTTTTGTGCGCCTGTGCTAATACCACACAAGTTCTAAGTACCGTGTGGTTCCAAGTTCTAAGTACAGGCATCACTACAGTAGTGTTTGTGGACATGACCATAGTATACTGTAGCAACGCCTGCCAACTAGTAGGGTCATCGTGAATAAATACTCTCCACCCCTCCCTCTCCATAGCAGACTTGGCTGATTACTACTTGAGGAAAATTGTACTTACTATGATTGAGATGGTTGTCCTCCTAGCCCTCTTAATGCACTACTGTAAGTCCCTGGATTTGAGCATCTGATAAATGATAAGGTAAAATAACTACCATCCCACTGTTTAATGAAGAGAACACAGGTTGGTGACCGGCCTCCTATTGAGTTGGTTCAACAGTTCTGAGCAATGCTATGGACCAGACAACACCTTGGCAAAAAAAAAAAAAAAACCTTTACATTTAAACATTAGACAGTTTAGGCCCATTGAATAACAGTACAGAGGCAGATAAAATAAAAGCAAAGTTAATTAAAGCTTACAGGATTAGGTTTGTTTGGCAAAGACATTATCAAGGGTACACAAATTACTTCTTAGATCTGTTACCTCTGCTAGATAGCTTTCTGAAATTCAGTGCTTTCAGAAATTCAGTGCTTTCAGAGATTGCTGACCAAGTTCACAAGAGGACCAGAAAACTGAAAAAAAACACCGTAGTTCTGATGGTATGAGAGAACAGTTAACCACTGCATTTACATAAATAGAAACACAAATTACTACCTGAAGACAGTCAGCTTATGAGACACTGCCAATAAACTGCCTTGACCTCAAACCAGCAAGGCCTCTGAAATGAAAAAGGTTATTGCAGCGGCTTAACATAATGAACACATTGAATATTGTCACATGAATAACCTCACTGATGGTCAAACGCAACACATACCATTTAACCACACCTCAAACATTTCGTCAAGACAGCATCGTCACAAAATTGTTGCTTGCAGAAATAAACCAACTGTACCGACGCCATACATCCCAACCCCATGTACAAAGCTCTCACCTGAACATGACACGGTGTGCTTTATACATTTCCTGCATGTCCTCCCCTAGGGTGCCTGGAGAAACAGACAAACTGTAGTTCCTAGCCTTTCACAATATTTAACTGGAGGTTTAGGTGAGGGTTATGGTGATGCCCGCCTACTGTGGGACTCCTGTTAAAAGCAGGCAGAGATGCTGTTCAGTTTAAGAGTCTTTATAGATTCAGGTCATGGAGATTATACATGGCAGGGAATGATTGACAGTTGACATGAGACTTGGTTGGCTTTTTAATGAGAGTGGTTTATCTAAAAAGGAGACAAATGTGCAAATAATTACAGCAATTAAAACAAATAATCTACTGTTAACAGCCTTAATTAACAACACATGCAATACGCATATAAAATTGGTAAAGCTATGCATAAATATAACAATTAATGGCCACGGGTGTGGGGGCGCGACATGGTAGGCCGAAGCTGCCAGGCTAATTTATCAAGTGTTACCTAGTCAGCATAACAAAAGGCAATGCACTAAAAGTTCAACACTTAACATGCGTCCATTGACAATACAAGTACCAAAGAGAACAGATCAGTAGACTGAAAATGGCTGTATGACTGAGCATTTTGCAGCCATTAGAGGCCGATATCAACTATACAAACAAGAGGGAGTCCTCTTCTTACAATCTTTTATAGGAGGAAAAGTTTGTACTCACATTTCAAGGACGCATACTGGTTGTTGTTTGTCGTGCTCAACTACTCTCTCTGGTTGAAGGACCCTGAATGATAGAAGGCGCCAGCCAACCTGCCCGAACAAAACCCTTGCCATAGAGTTATACAGAGGGCAAAACTGTCACGAGTGCTCACATGTCCTCACATAACCACAGAGATGGGTAGAGGGTACACCTGCCACGAATGCCCTCCCCTGCATCCACGTCACCAAGCATGGAATTCTGGAAAATAATTCAAAAGCAGTACTTTTGTCTTTACCACAATAAATCATGAACAATCATCACACAACAAATATTACATACCGAGATAGTGGATAACTCTGCATTAGTGTGTTATTCTCCACATTGTTTTGATTGCATTTGTGGTTGAATTGTGCTTTAAAATAGTCGAAATCAATTAAGGAATAGTACAGTGCGTAGTATAGTATCATTCAGTCTACTACAAAATTCTAAAGTACTACACATGATCAAGGGATAGTACAGTGTGTAGTATATAGTATTCTATTGTAAACTGTAGTATATTGTAAGTTATAGGCAGCGATAGGGTCTTTTCCCCCCACGCACATTAAGATAAAACCCTGCTAATCCTCCTTGGTGATTGTCTTCCTCCTGATCCCCCTGTAAAGAAGATCAGTGGAGCAATGATACATTTTACACTTCAGCCCAGCCTTAAGGAATTGTATGTATATTTTGATGTATTCAGGGCAGGCTTTAAACTCTCAGAGGGTTGATGCAAGTCACAGGTCTTTTTATGTACCTGAATGGAATGCAGTCATTTTTATAGTGATGACCTCAACATTCTGGAAGATTTTCTAGCCAGAATGATGTTTATGGCATTTGACATGAGAACTACAAAATGCTTCACAGCCTAGGTTTGAAATGGGCATTAGTACCCTTGCTCCCATGGGGAATGGCATTATGGTGGAAGTAGTTTTACAGCCTGTTATGCTTCATTTTATCATTACCGCTCAATTTACGGAATGGAAATTGGCTGCTATAGAACCTCTCTCTCTCTCAGTAGAGCTTGAAATTGCATTAGTCCTGTCTTTAACTCTGTGGCTCTCCTGGCTCATGTCATGGCTCACATATAGCCAATGGAAGCTTTTAGTCAGGGGCCATTCAGATGGCCGACCCAGGACCCTAACCAGACCCAGACCGAAGGGTCTCTGGTACGGAGTGCTGGACAGAACGCACACACGCACACACATACTCCTCTCTGGTACAACATTTTAGGGACAAACACTGACCTCGGATCAGGAATTAGATCAACTCAGCCTGGGGAGACTACAGGTCAAGCAGGACCTAAGTTCGCGGAAGGTATTTGGAGTGAACTTCTAGTCCGACTCAGGTGATGTGCACACAATCCACCACTTCCAAGTATATTACTCGCTAATGTTCAGTAGACGACCTTAGGGTGAGGATCTCCTTCCAGAGAGAAATCATGGACTGTAACATACTCTGTTTCACGGAATCATGGCTCTCTCGGGACATACTGTCCCCATCCATACAGCCAGCTGGGTTCTCAGTTCATCATGTAGACAGGAATAAAGAACTCCTTGGGGTAGAAGAAACGCGTGGTGTATGTTTCATGATTAACTACTTATGGTTTGATTGTGATAACAGAAACTCAAGTCCTTTTGTTCACATTACCTAGAATATCTCACAATCAGATGCTGACCGTATTACCTCCCACGAGAATACTCTTTGGTTATAGTCACAGGCGTGTATATTCAACCTCAAGCCGATACCACAATGGCCTGTAAAGGAACTACACTGGACTTTATGTAAACTGAAAACAACATATCCTGAGGCCGCATTTATTGTAGCGGGGATTTTAACAAAGAACATTTGAGGAAAACGCTACCGAAGTTCTATCAAAACATTGACTGTAGTACTCGCTCTGGGGAAAAAACTAGATCACTGCTACTCCCCCTTCCGGGATATCTACAAGCCCCCGCCCACAAATCATAGGCAGAAACTCAGAAACTAGAAACTATAGGCAGAAACTCATACAGGAAGTACCCGTGCTAAGGTCTATTCAACGCTGGTCTGACCTATCGCAATCCATGCCTTAAGATTGTTTTGATCTCGTGGACTGGGATATGTTCAGGGTAGCCTCTGAGAATAACATTGAAGTATACACGGACACGGTGACTGAGTTCATCAACTGTGACTATAAAACCTACCCAATCCAGAAACCGTGGATAGATGGCAGCATTTGTGCAAAACTGAAAGCGTGAACCATAGCATTTAACCATGGCAAGGTGACTGGGAATATGGTTGAATACAAACAGTGTAGTTATTCCCTCCGTAAGGCAATCAAACAGGCAAAACGTCAGTACTGAGACAAAGTGGAGCCGCAATTCAGCAATACCAACAATGACGAGACATCCAACAGGGAGGAGGTGAGGACCCTGGCGGGAGTGATGCCAAGAAAATAACCTCTCCTGCAACAAAAACAAAACAAAGGAGCTGATTGTGGACTTCAGGAAACAGCAGAGGAGCACGCCCCTATCCACACCACATCGACAGGACCGCAGTGGAGAAGGTGAAATGGTCCACCCACACAGACAGTGTGGTGAAGAAGGTGCAATAGCGCCTGCACCGCCTGCAACCCAAGGGCTTTCCAATACATCATTGGGGGCACACTGCCTGCCCTCCAGGACCGCTACAGCACCCGATGGTCACAAGAAAGCCAAAAAGATCCTCAAGCACATCAACCATCCGAGCCACGGCCTGTTCACCCCGCTATCATCTAGAAGGCGAGGTCAGTACAGATGCATTAAAGCTGAGACCGAGAGACTGAAAACAGCTTTTATCTCAAGGCCATCAGACTGTTAAATAGCCATCACCAGCCGGCTACCACCTGGTTACTCAACCCTGTACCTTAGTGGCTGCTGCCCTATATACATAGACACAGAAACAGCAGGGGTTCAAACTCTAGAACCCAGTTCCTACAATTGAATATAAAATGTATTTTATCAAACAAAACTATGCTACGTTTTATCTCTGGAACATTCAGGATGACAAATCAGAGAAAGATTACTGAATGTAAGTACATTATTTATCTTCAGAGGTGAATGCATCAAACCAGTTGCAGTGATAAGAGATTTTTTGTTGTGCAATCTCCTCAAACAATGGCATTGTATTTTTCACTGTATTAGCTATTGTAAGGAACACCCTGAAATGTACAAAAATGAATGGGGAAGTCATTGGCACTGGAAAACCATATACACGGTGTCCAATACCACTCAATTTGGCCTTGTTTCATTCAAAGTTGATTGCAAATGCCATATGGCAAATGCCAAGTTTAACACTGCAAAAAAATCCAACAGGTGGCGAGTGCGCTCCACCGTGGTTATCATATTGCAAAATGTAACACAAGTCAACATCCAAAAGCAAAATTTAGAAAAACTGAATTTTTTTCAAAAACTGATCACCCCATTAAAAAGTGCTTTCTGGACTTTTTTTCCGAAATTCTTTCGATTTTTTGTCAATTAATCATGCGTAAGAACTGTATGAATATACTTTTGTCAAATTTTATTATCATAACTTTTGTATTTTTTTTTTTAAACTTTGCATAAGGCATATGTTTTGTCCGTTTGCAATATGTTTCATAGGAAGTTAAAAAATCAAAGTCAAAAGTCACTTTTTTTGGCCAAATACCATACGAAATGTCCAAAGGCGATATGAAAGATTTGAAAATGCCAAATCAGGATGTTATGTCTATTTGCCATGTACCATCACAAATTTGTCATACTCAAAAATACTGCAGAAATGCTAAATTGACTGGCCTGATGGCCGGGCAGTGATAGTTGTTCCTTTCCATCGCTCGTTAGGGTTGATTTCAGAATGTCACTTTGGTGATGGTACCTCACTGTTTAAACATATTGCAAATGGACAAAAGTCACCAGCAAGTCACCGTCCATCAGTCAATTAGATATAATTCTGACACCAAACTGATACAAACTGACACCAAACCCACTTTTTTCCAACTCGTTTAGAATCCAACTATCACATACTTCAGAGCTGGCCCAAAATTCACAACGCCTTCTGTTCAAACCATAATAAAAGCTGCGGGTCCAGTTATGACATTATGTGTAGGCCTATGTGAGGAGACCCTGAATCCCAAGTTTGGGCTTGATAGGTCATTTGGTGCCCGAGCAAGACCTCATTGGTGCTGAAAATCCACTTTTTTCCATGCCTTGGGGTCTTTGAATGAGCTATAGGACAGAAAAGTTGGGGTCCGTCTCTATATGGGCCGAGGCGGTTGCAATGCACCTAGTCATGCGACTCTGGGACATTTCTAAATGTCGTCATTTAGAAATGTAATGGTCAGAATGAATTGAAGTCATTGCAAAATGTACGAGGCTGTTTCTCGGGTCCGAGCAACCTTCTAGAGCCAAGTAACTGCACTATCGACCTGAGGTCTAGAACAGGTTTTGTTCAGAACTCTAGGTCTGTTCTTTTAGCCAAACAAAGGTAACTATTGCAGGCACTGTCTGTCTCTACGCACCCCAATATGTCCCTCCTTCCAAGCTGTGTGTGTGTGTGATTTAGTTTTTCTTTGAAATCTTATATGGGAGAAATTACTGATTTACATTTGGGGGGCACATATGAAGTTTTGAAAATATCTGATTTTAACCCTTCGAAACAGCCACTTTGACACCATTTAACCTCTTGCTCCTACCCGCAGGCGTCCCTCTAGACATCTGAAATGCAATGACGCTAAATGCTAATAGGTTAAAACTCAAACGATCATTAAAATACACATGCAGGGTACTGAATTAAAGTTACACTCGTTGGTGAATCCAGGCATCAAGTCAGATTTTTAAAATGCTGCGAAAGCATGAGAAGCTATTATCTGATAGCACAACACCCCAAAAGACCCGCAGGACGATCTCGCTGAACCCGTGCACGGCCAGAGAATATGGAAATGCCATTGCAGGCCTTATAACGACCCTAAGCACACAGCCAAGACAATGCAGGGGTGGCTTGGGACAAGTCTCTAAATGTCCTTGAGTGGCACAGCCAGAGCCTGGACTTGAACCCGGTCTAACATCTCTGGAGGGGACCTGAAAATAGCTGTGCAGCTACGCTCCCCATCCAACCTGGACAGAGCTTGAGAGGATCTGCAGAGAAGAATGGGAGAAACTCCCAAATACACGTGTGTTATAGCTTGTATTGTCATACCCAGGAAGACTTGATGCTGTAATCGCTGCCAAAGGTGCTTCAACAAAGTACAGATTAAAAGGTCTGAATACTTATGTAAATGTGATATTTACCTATGTTTACCTTACCAAACATTTCTAAGAACCTGTGTTTGCTTCTCGTCATTATGCGGTATTGTGTGTAGATTGAGGGAATAAAACAATTTAATCAATTTTAGAATAAGACT
>NW_026277032.1:0-19015 GCF_023373465.1 Oncorhynchus keta
TATCTATATCTATATCTATATCTATATCTATATCTATAGTGGGACTGTATCCAACACATCACCATCGGCCGTTACACGTTGTGCACCTACTGACCAGAAAAGATGTTATGAAATAAAATGTCAAAAAAAATCCCAATGACATGTGTTCATAAAATAAAAATGTTTAAGGAACTAGACAGGTGCCACAGACAGGCGCCACAGGCAGGCGCCACAGACAGGCGCCACAGGCAGGCGCCACAGACAGGCGCCACAGACAGACGCCACAGACAGGCGCCACAGACAGGCGCCACAGACAGGCGCCACAGACAGGCGCCACAGGCAGGCGCCACAGGCAGGCGCCACAGGCAGGCGCCACAGGCAGGCGCCACAGACAGGCGCCACAGACAGGCGCCACAGACAGGCGCCACAGGCAGGCGCCACAGACAGGCGCCACAGACAGGCGCCACAGACAGGCGCCACATTACTACAAAGACAAAACAGCCCAATCAAGCAGGATGGTCTTGCTTGCAAATAATATATATATATATATATTTTTTTTTTAAAGCTTGAAAGGGTAGTGTCAAGGGATTAGTGTGGTGTGTGACAACTCCAATACTTTAACTTGTATGTGGTACACATCACATTATTGTGGAGACCCTCCTCTAAGAGTATGAATTATGCTGCTTGAGAAGGTTTGAATGCTAAAAAACCCTGCAGACACATAGAAGTACAATAGTTCAACATTGCTACTGTAGTAGGTCAAAGCTGTGTGATGGAAAACCTTGGTGTAGCATGGGTGGAGTAAACATTGTGGGGATCCTGTGAATTTCCTTTCTTTTTCAGCTTGACAGCAATCCCTACTTCTCAATTAAAACATTTTTTTCTTTGTAATTTCCATCGTTTTTACATTGGAAGGTGATTATACAAAATTCAAATCATAACATTTCCACATACAAAAGGTATCTTTCAAAAATGTAATTTGAGCTTCAAATTATGTAAAAAAAAAAAAAAGTTTTTACAGTCTTAGGTTAGCTAACGTTTAACTGGCTATCATAGCAGAACATTCGCTACCTTATTTGTGCGTATAGGTGTTTGTGCTTACTGGACTTTGGACGTTAACTAGCTAGCTAAGCAAAATATCTTGTTCGCATTTTCTTTTGATTACCTCAGCTTGAATACCACCATATATAGCTAGCAACAGTATCTACAGTAGCCTAGGTTTATTCACATACACGTCTTATGACTGGCAGCTGTGTTGTTGCCAAGCAACCGACCTGGTGTTAGAACACTGAGCCTGAGCTAAAAAACAAAACAACTAAAAAAACATGTTAGCATTGTCAGAAATGCTACAATAACGTAGCATATCGTTGGTTCTTAATAGACAGGTATGAGCATGTGAGAGCGATAAATTAATCAATTTAATCAAAACTGGTCCAATGATCACTTCATGGCTGCTGTCGTCTTGTTCTTATCTGATGCCTAGAGATATCGAGCTCGATCGGGCAAAGCATTAAAAAAAAGTTTCTCTAATGCTAACGACCCTGTTCAAATCTGGTATGTGGCAAGAGGTGGGGAGTGTTGTGTACCTCCAATCAAGTTCATTTGCGACATTTCATCGACATCGGTGTCATAATGGCTTAAATATGATGGTAGGGAGATTTTAATTTAAAACATTGAGCTTCAAATCAATCCCTACTACAGTCGGGCAGACCAACCGATTAAATAAAAAATAAAAAAATCACATCTACTCACATCTTGCTGGAAGGCACTTTTCCAGGCTTCATACGATGCTTTGGGGTCCTTCTTGAGCCAGAGCTGGGCCTGAGCATGGATCTCATTGCAGTAGGGCTTCACTGTAGTCAGAGACTCCACAGCGGAATCCTGGAGACACAGAAACAACAACATTTCCTGAAATTGACTAATCTACAAAATCACCTAAAAATCCTTAAATGACTCATTATAATTTTGTAGTCATTCTACAAAATCACAGAGTGCAATGTAAGTCTCTCCTCAAAACGCGCCCCACCCAAGCAGCCGCTGCGAGGCAAGTATGACTGACTGACTGACTGACTGACTGACTGACTGATTAACTGACTGACTGATTAACTGACTGACTGATTAACTGACTGACTGATTAACTGACTGACTGATTAACTGACTGACTGATTAACTGACTGACTGATTAACTGACTGATTAACTGACTGACTGATTAACTGACTGATTAACTGACTGATTAACTGACTGACTGATTAACTGACTGACTGATTAACTGACTGACTGACTGATTAACTGACTGACTGATTAACTGACTGACTGATTAACTGACTGACTGATTAACTGACTGACTGACTGATTAACTGACTGACTGACTGATTAACTGACTGACTGACTGATTAACTGACTGACTGATTAACTGACTGACTGATTAACTGACTGACTGATTAACTGACTGACTGATTACTGACTGACTGATTAACTGACTGATTAACTGACTGACTGATTAACTGACTGACTGATTAACTGACTGATTAACTGACTGACTGATTAACTGACTGACTGATTAACTGACTGACTGATTAACTGACTGACTGATTAACTGACTGACTGATTAACTGACTGACTGATTAACTGACTGACTGATTAACTGACTGATTAACTGACTGATTAACTGACTGACTGACTGATTAACTGACTGATTAACTGACTGAGTAACTGACTGATTAACTGACTGATTAACTGACTGACTGATTAACTGACTGACTGATTAACTGACTGACTGATTAACTGACTGACTGATTAACTGACTGACTGATTAACTGACTGAGTGATTAACTGACTGACTGACTGATTAACTGACTGACTGATTGATTAACTGACTGACTGATTGATTAACTGACTGATTAACTGACTGATTAACTGACTGACTGATTAACTGACTGACTGATTAACTGACTGACTGACTGATTAACTGACTGATTAACTGACTGACTGATTAACTGACTGACTGACTGATTAACTGACTGACTGATTAACTGACTGACTGATTAACTGACTGACTGATTAACTGACTGACTGATTAACTGACTGACTGATTAACTGACTGACTGACTGATTAACTGACTGACTGATTAACTGACTGACTGATTAACTGACTGACTGATTAACTGACTGACTGACTGATTAACTGACTGACTGACTGATTAACTGACTGACTGACTGATTAACTGACTGACTGATTAACTGACTGACTGATTAACTGACTGACTGACTGATTAACTGACTGATTAACTGACTGACTGATTAACTGACTGACTGATTAACTGACTGACTGATTAACTGACTGACTGACTGATTAACTGACTGATTAACTGACTAGTGCTATAGTACGACGGTACCTTGTTCTTCTTGGAGGTGGGGGCAGGGGGCTTGATGAGTTTCTGTAGGATCCTGAGACACATCAGAGTAATGTTCTCCACCACCACAGGGGTCTTGATGTTCACAGCCATCAGGAACAGACTCAGGGCTATAGACGCCGAGAAACATGACGGATTATTACATTTAAAAAAAAGGGGGGGAAAAAAAATAGGGGGATGAGAGAAGGAGGTGGTAAAAGCCTCACCACATCGCAGTCGTAGCTCCCAGCAGCCCCCTTCCTTGGAGATGGAGTCGGTGAGCAGTAGCATCTCATACTGCAGACTGGAGACAAGGTCAGGATTGGCCCAGTGGCCCTTCAGAGCAGCGGACACCTTGTGAATGATCAGGTCATTCATCTGCTGAGTGGCCTCTGGCTGGTCTCTGTACAGGGAGATGTCGACAGATGAGAATGGGTTTACTGACTGTATGTGGGTGTGTAATGGAATTGCCTAGGCTTTCAAGCTCAGAGGACTAACACGGGTCTTATAGCACACGGACTACCCAGGTTTTAACAGTCGTTTGGGCTTATGTACACTTGTGAGCAACGTGCGCGTTTGGTTGGCCTAGTGGTTAGAGCTTTGGACTAGAAACCGGAAGGTTGCAAGTTCAAACCCCCGAGCTGACAAGGTACAAATCTGTCGCTCTGCCCCTGAACAGGCAGTTAACCCACTGTTCCTAGACCAGTTAACCCACTGTTCCTAGGCCAGTTAACCCACTGTTCCTAGGCCAGTTAACCCACTGTTCCTAGGCCAGTTAACCCCCTGTTCCTAGGCCAGTTAACCCCCTGTTCCTAGGCCAGTTAACCCCTGTTCCTAGGCCAGTTAACCCCTGTTCCTAGGCCAGTTAACCCCCTGTTCCTAGGCCAGTTAACCCCCTGTTCCTAGGCCAGTTAACCCCCTGTTCCTAGACCAGTTAACCCCCTGTTCCTAGACCAGTTAACCCCCTGTTCCTAGACCAGTTAACCCACCGTTCCTAGACCAGTTAACCCACCGTTCCTAGACCAGTTAACCCACCGTTCCTAGACCAGTTAACCCACCGTTCCTAGACCAGTTAACCCACCGTTCCTAGACCAGTTAACCCACCGTTCCTAGACCAGTTAACCCACCGTTCCTAGACCAGTTAACCCACCGTTCCTAGACCAGTTAACCCACCGTTCCTAGACCAGTTAACCCACCGTTCCTAGACCAGTTAACCCACCGTTCCTAGACCAGTTAACCCACCGTTCCTAGACCAGTTAACCCACCGTTCCTAGACCAGTTAACCCACCGTTCCTAGACCAGTTAACCCACCGTTCCTAGACCAGTTAACCCACCGTTCCTAGACCAGTTAACCCACCGTTCCTAGACCAGTTAACCCACCGTTCCTAGACCAGTTAACCCACCGTTCCTAGACCAGTTAACCCACCGTTCCTAGACCAGTTAACCCACCGTTCCTAGACCAGTTAACCCACCGTTCCTAAACCAGTTAACCCCCGTTCCTAGACCAGTTAACCCACTGTTCCTAGACCAGTTAACCCACTGTTCCTAGACCAGTTAACCCCTGTTCCTAGACCAGTTAACCCACCGTTCCTAGACCAGTTAACCCACCGTTCCTAGACCAGTTAACCCACCGTTCCTAGACCAGTTAACCCACCGTTCCTAGACCAGTTAACCCACCGTTCCTAGACCAGTTAACCCACCGTTCCTAGACCAGTTAACCCACCGTTCCTAGGCCGTCATTGAAAATAAGAATTTATTCTTAACTGACTTTCTTAGTTAAATAAAAGGTAAAAAAAAACACTGTCTACGAGAACACAAACCACTACTATACCTGGTGAGCAGGCAAACCAGTTGTCTGACCTCCTCTCTCATGGCAGAGGTGCCTCTCCTCAGGTTGTACTCAAACAGCTCTCTGATGAGCCCCTGGAGCCCCAGGATCTGGCGGAGGGCTGGGTTGGTGGCCAGGGCTCTTAGCAGGGTGATGCAGTGACCCGTCACGGCCGAGGCACAGCCATAACACTTGTTGGAGGAGGTGTGTCCGCAGCCTAGAGAGAGAGAGAGATCTTTGTTATTAGTCTAAAAAGTAAAGTAAAACGTCTAGGTTTCAACGCTTAATAACAGGCCGGCTACTGCTTGTGTGTCCGCAGCCCAGAGAGAGAGAGATCTTTGTTATGAGTCTTAAAAAAAAAGAAACGTGTTCTCAAATACTGGAAGTTACACTTTAGATAAAAACGTCTGCCAACATGGGAAATTGATTTGTAGCAGTTTGAGAAAGATCGTGTGCAACCCCCCAAAAATCGCACCCTTTCCTCAATACAGCTCACTACTTTTAACCAAGGCCCGTGCACTATAGGTGACAGGGTGGCATTTGGGATGCAGTCCTGGGATCACAACAAACAACACGACAAGTGACAGTAAAAATACACACCACCGAATGGCTTCTATATATAGAAATCCCAATGGGAAGGGCCAAGTCAGGTAAAGGAGTCTGTGTGTGTGTATATGTGTATATGTGTGTGTGTGTATATGTATATATATATATATATATATATATATATATATATATATATATATATATATATATATATATATATATATGTGTGTGTGTGTGTGTGTGTGTGTGTGTGTGTGTGTGTGTGTGTGTGTGTGTGTAAAGTGCAGTACCTAACACAGAGAGGGCTCTGTACTGGCTGGCTGTGAAGGTGGGCTGATGGGAGCTGGAGCGTGAGGACTTGGTGGCGGCTTCACGCTGCTGCAGGTCGTACTCCAGGAGCTCTTTACGGGACGCCAGGACTTTCTGGACGGGGGGATGATAACTCTTTTAAAAAAACCTCATACTAAATACTTCAACGTAGGACCTGCTGTTTTGAACAGCGATATAGAAATGTAATTACTAAAAATAAAAGGTATCCTCATTCAAGTCAATGTTCCCGTGATGGCTGTGAACGGACGGCCATGTTTGAGTGTGTACCTATAACCAGGAAGTAAACTAGGTGAGTAAGGACAGGATTCAGTGTGTGCTCATCACGCCCCCCCTGGTCTCTCACCTGTATGATCTTGGAGAGCTCGTCAAAGGAAGTCTTACAGTCCCCGCTGTACTCCTGAGCCAGCTGCTGGATGTACCTGTTCACATTGGCCGAGGACGCTCCAAGCCCCGCCCCTGCTCCAGAATCATCCTATAGGGGAGTGACAACAGCATCAAAACATAAGGTACTAGTTCAACACTTCCAGTAAACAAGACACATTCTTCATGATGTTTTACTGCCATACAACTTCTAGGGTATTTTAAAAAAGGTTTAAACTTTAAAAATGGTTGTGACATTTGGTTAATTTACCCACTCAAGTGAAATGCTAAAAGGACTCAAAAATGTCAAAATGTGAATCTGTGGAGGTGCGAATCGGATGTTCATGTACCAGAGGGTAGTATCTGACCTGTGGTTTCTCAGGCGCTGCCTCGTTGACCTTTGACAGCAGACTCTCCAGCTGAGGTCTGTGCCCCATTAGCTGGTGGTACACGCGGTCGGCCTTGTCCAGCAGCGTGTTGATGTTGGTCACCGCCTACACAGAGAACACAAACAAACAGCAGGCAGGCGTTGGTTTGGTTTTCAACCAGTTGATGTGGGACGGATGGTTCTATGTTTATTGGTAGAGCGGTAACAGAGATGTAACCAGGACAACAAGAGGGATGTGACCAGGACAACAAGAGGGATGTGACCAGGGCAACAAGAGGGATGTGACCAGGGCAACAAGAGGGATGTGACCAGGGCAACAAGAGGGATGTGACCAGGGCAACAAGAGGGATGTGACCAGGGCAACAAGAGGGATGTAACCAGGGCAACAAGAGGGATGTAACCAGGGCAACAAGAGGGATGTAACCAGGGCAACAAGAGGGATGTGACCAGGGCAACAAGAGGGATGTGATCAGGACTGAGAAAATCTGGAATGTTTTTTAATGTTTTTACTGTGTGTCAGGGTTGGAAAAAACTATATAGCTAACCCCTGCCACGCGTCACTAATAATTAGTTTGAGAAAGTAACGATAAAACTAAAATGTGTTCACCTTCTTCCTGTCCTCCTCGGTCTCTATCGGGTCCACAGCACAGCAGGGCTTGGTGTACAACATGAAGTCGAAGCGGGCGTATTTACAGAACCCACAGGCGTTACACAGGAACGGATCCTTCTCATCATAATTAATGGACCTGGAGGAGGAAGAGGAGGAGGAAGAGGAGGAAGAGGAAGAGGAGGAGGAAGAGGAAGAAGAGGAAGAGGAGGAAGAGGAGGAAGAGGAAGAGGAGGAAGAGGAGGAAGAGGAAGAGGAGGAAGAGGAGGAAGAGGAGGAGGAAGAACCACATTCAAAATCAGCATCAGTAACCAAAAAAACCCACCAAACTACACCAAAACTAAGTGTCCCGCTTTAAGACGTGAAGTGTGTACCCGATAGGACTAATCAGACATGTCAACGATTTGGCTATTCAGATCTTTAAGTGAGCCGTAACATATTAATAAATTAAAATATGTCAGGCATCGATGGCCTCAAGTCTACTTGGTTAGCCACCTGCACTTGTGACACTGGTAGACGTTTTCTCCACAGTTGCCACAGACGCCAGGGTTGGCGGGCACGGAGGCAGAGCATCGCGGGCACTGGAGCGTCTCGCTGGACGCCTGGTAGTTCTCGTAGAAGTCGGAGAACTCGATCATGAGGTTGGACGCCACGATAGGCAGCGGCAGGTCGATTTTGACCTCTGTCTGACCTGGAGTCAGTTGGACCTTCTTGGCCTTGTGCCAACGGGCCGGTCTGGGTAGAGGGAGATAAAAAAAAAAAGGTGCATTTTTATATAAGAAGACAAAATATAAAAAGACCCATTTAGGCTGATTCCGTTCATATTGAACTAAGACAGAACTAGGAACGGTTCATTGATTAAAGCTCTCTCTGTTTCCAGTGTCCGTATTGTTGATCCGTATCGCGTTGACTGGAACAAAATCTGGTGATAAATCCAATCCATTGATGATCAACTATTGATACCGTACCATATCGTTGTCAAAGCCAGATATATTTAAATACGCTTAAATAAGAACTACAGATGAGCCTGGTCCCAGATCTATTTGTTCCACCAACTCCAACGGTCATAGAAAATAACTGGGAGCAGGATAAACAAAAACACACCGCGTTCAGGGCACAAACTCACTTGTTCTTGAGCTCTACGATGGCCTGTACAGTCCTATTGTTGTAGTAGAGGCTGATGGTCCGGACCATCTTGGTCCTCTTCAGGTCTCCTATCTTCACCGTCACCTTACTGATGGTGTGACTGCTGATCAGCTTGACCACCTGCTGGGTAGTAGTGTATCTGGTGTCCACCTTGATGGACGACAGCTTGATGTTCTGAGGAGACAGAGAGAGAGAGAGAGAGAGAGAGAGAGAGAGAGAGAGACAAAGAGACACAGAGAGAGAGAGAGAGACAAAGAGAGAGAGAGAGAGAGAGAGAGAGAGAGAGAGAGAGAGAGAGAGAGAGAGACACAAAGAGAGAGAGAGACACAAAAGAGAGACAGAGACAAAGAGAGAGAGACAGAGAGAGAGAGACAGAGAGAGAGAGACAGAGAGAGAGAGAGAGAGAGAGAGAGAGAGAGAGAGAGAGAGAGAGAGAGAGAGAGAGAGAGAGAGAGAGAGACAGAGAGAGAGAGAGAGACAGAGAGAGAGAGAGACAGAGAGAGAGAGAGAGAGAGACAGAGAGAGAGAGAGACAGAGAGAGAGAGACAAAGAGACAGAGAGAGAGAGACAGAGAGACAAATAGACAAATAGACAGAGAGACAGAGAGACAGAGAGACAGAGAGACAGAGAGACAGAGAGACAGAGAGACAGAGAGACAAAGAGACAAAGAGACAAAGAGACAAAGAGAGACAGAGAGAGACAGAGAGACATAGAGAGACAGAGAGACAGAGAGACAGAGAGACAAAGAGACAGAGAGACAAAGAGACAGAGAGACAGAGAGACAAAGAGACAGAGAGACAGAGAGACAGAGAGACAGAGAGACAGAGAGACAGAGAGACAGAGAGACAGAGAGACAGAGAGACAGAGAGACAGAGAGAGAGAGACAGAGAGACAGAGAGAGATAGAAAGAGAGACAGAGAGAGAGAAAAGACAGAATGAGTATTGGATACATAGAGAATGGGAAAGCCTTCCCTGTCAATGAAAATGAACACTGATTTGATTCAATACGCTTCAGCCAGAAGTGTGTGTTTGATCCCCCCCCCCCATGCATTTAATGGTAATGGATTGGTGCTACCATGTCCCGTAGGGAGTTACCCCCCCAAACATTACTTACACCCGTCCATTCTTCCTATATCCATAAAGGGGGACACACAAAGTGTGGAGAATTGGGAAGCAGCGTTAGACACTACTTACAGAGAAGGGCACTTCAGGGTTGTTGCACACCAGACAGGGATCACTCTCCAGGTAGAAACCATCAAACTCCACCAGACCTGACAGAGTACTGCAACACAGACAGACATGGTTAGTATTTAAACCAGACCTGACAGAGTACTGCAACACAGACAGACATGGTTAGTATTTAAACCAGACCTGACAGAGTACTGCAACACAGACAGACATGGTTAGTATTTAAACCAGACCTGACAGAGTACTGCAACACAGACAGACATGGTTAGTATTTAAACCAGACCTGACAGAGTACTGCAACACAGACAGACATGGTTAGTATTTAAACCAGACCTGACAGAGTACTGCAACACAGATAGACATGGTTAGTATTTAAACCAGACCTGACAGAGTACTGCAACACAGACAGACATGGTTAGTATTTAAACCAGACCTGACAGAGTACTGCAACACAGACAGACATGGTTAGTATTTAAACCAGACCTGACAGAGTACTGCAACACAGACAGACATGGTTAGTATTTAAACCAGACCTGACAGAGTACTGCAACACAGACAGACATGGTTAGTATTTAAACCAGACCTGACAGAGTACTGCAACACAGACAGACATGGTTAGTATTTAAACCAGACCTGACAGAGTACTGCAACACAGACAGACATGGTTAGTATTTAAACCAGACCTGACAGAGTACTGCAACACAGACAGACGAGACATAATTCAATAAGAAACAAAACATAGAGGCACACACCTGTGGAAGCTAGTTTGATATATTTAATTGAACCAGTATTTTTAAAAAACAGGTTAGTCATGAGATAAAAAACCTATTTTGCAAGGGAAACCTATAGTTCTATATAGTGCAGCAGTAATCTCCACGAGTAATCTCGGTAATCTCCACGAGTAAGGTGCCTGGAGACGCCAGCGACACCGGGGTAATGATGATGGATAGTTTCGCTCCGTATTCAGCCGTACCTGTAGATGTTAGAGTTGGGGTGGGTGGTCAGAATGTGGTTCTGGGTCCTCAGGATTTCCACAGCTTTCTGGGAATACTCCTTCAACTTCTTCTCGGTCTGGGGGGTCTTCAGGGAAAAGTAGCCGAGCAGGTCTACGAACTGAGCGGCCTTGCGCCCATAGGCGGGCAGCTCTGGCCAGATGGCCCAGGTCAGGTCCAACAGCAGCTCCTGTTGAGACTTACTGGAGTTTCTACAGAGGGAAAGAAATATGGTTCTTAGCTTTGAGGTTAACTATTGACAATTGGTAGATGTTGAAAGATATTGTAGTCCTGCAAACAGTCTTTTCTGACCAGCCAAGCATGAAAAACATACTTTCAAGAAACTGTTGGGAAACCATTGTGTGAAGGCAGCTCTCTAGGTTCAGGCATGGTCTAGAATGACGAAGAGCCTGCACATTTATAACTGTTACAATAGATACCTTTTACGAGGCTGATGTGTGTGTGTGTGTACTAGTGCTGTTTGGTTTCAGTTCGATTATTTAAAAAATTATATATATATATGTTTTGATTATTTAAACATGTAAAATAATAATAAAATATTGCAGTGGAAGAATGTGTAGAGAGAGAAATAATGGGGTGCAAAGGAGTAAAATAAATGAATAAATACAGTAGGGAAAGAGGTAGTTGTTTGGGCTAAATTATAGGTGGGCTAAATTATAGGTGGGCTATGTACAGGTGCAGTAATCTGTGAGCTGCTCTGACAGTTGGTGCTTAAAGCTAGTGAGGGAGATAAGTGTTTCCAGTTTCAGAGATGTTTGTAGTCAGTTCCAGTCATTGGCAGCAGAGAACTGGAAGGAGAGGCGGCCAAAGAAAGAATTGGTTTTGGGGGTGACCAGAGAGATATACCTGCTGGAGCGCGTGCTACAGGTGGGAGATGCTATGGTGACCAGCGAGCTGAGATAAGGGGGACTTTACCTAGCAGGGTCTTGTAGATGACATGTGGGTTTGGCGACGAGTATGAAGCGAGGGCCAGCCAACGAGAGAGTACAGGTCGCAATGGTGGGTAGTATATGAGGCTTTGGTGACAAAACGGATGGCACTGTGATAGACTGCATCCAATTTGTTGAGTAGGGTATTGGAGGCGATTTTGTAAATGACATCGCCAAAGTCGAGGATTGGTAGGATGGTCAGTTTTACAAGGGTATGTTTGGCAGCATGAGTGAAGTTTGCTTTGTTGCGATATAGGAAGCCAATTCAAGATTTAATTTTGTGTGTACTACTGTACCTTTATGTCGTGTGAGCACATACCTGTAGATATGCAGTGCGAGACAGTGGGCTTGCCAGCGCACGGCGGAGGAGTTGGACTCGAGCAGGAAGCAGCGGAGGAACTGAATGAGAGTCTCTTTGTCGGCAAACTTGTTGAGCTGAGAGACCAGAGCGGTACACAGCTGGTCCTCCTGGCTACCCACACCGTCACCTGGAGAAGAAGACAACATTTTAGAGAAAGACTTGCTTGGAGCGCACACACACACACACACACACACACACACACACACACACTCAGACTACAGTAGTAAGTCTTCCTTAAAACACAAACACTTCAGACTACAGTACCAAGTCTGTTTCTCAAACTTACAAAAAATGAAAGGTTTAAGGATAAAAAAACAAACATTTTAACTCAATCATTTTCTAACGATCGAAAGACGTTAAAACAACCAACGTATTTCCAACGATATACAGCCGTAATAATTTAAGTAAGGTTATAACGTGCTGAACTCTCGCGTCTCTCTCCCTCACCTTCTTTGTCTTTCTCCTTGTCCTCCTTTTTGCTCTTCTTGCTTGAGGACTTGCTCTGAGAGGACTGAGTCCCAGTGCCCCCAGACCCTCCTCCGGAGGAAGAGGAGGAGGAAGAGGAAGCCAGGACCTTGCTGCCACACAGAGCACAGGATAGCAGCTGGAGGAGCACCGGAGACACTCCCTCATCTACCAGGAAGCTGACCTGTAGTAGGAAGTATAGTATGGCTGGAGAGAGAGAGGGGAGTGGGGAGGGGGGGGAGAGAGAGGGGAGTGGGGAGGGGAGAGAGAGAGGGGAGTGGGGAGGGAGAGAGAGGGGAGTGGGGAGGGGAGAGAGGGGAGTGGGGAGGGGAGAGAGAGAGGGGAGTGGGAGAGAGAGGGGAGTGGGGAGGGGAGGAGAGAGGGAGGGGGGGAGGGAGAGAGAGAGGGAGTGGAGAGAGAGGGGAGTGGAGAGAGAGAGGGGAGTGGAGAGAGAGAGGGAGTGGAGAGAGAGAGGGGAGTGGAGAGAGAGAGGGGAGTGGGGGGGAGAGAGAGGGGAGTGGGGAGGGAGAGAGAGAGGGGAGTGGGGAGGGGAGAGAGAGAGGGGAGTGGGGAGGGAGAGAGAGGGGAGTGGGAGGGAGAGAGAGAGGGGAGTGGGGAGGGGAGAGAGAGAGGGGAGGGGGGGGGAGAGAGAGGGGAGTGGGGAGGGGAGAGAGAGGGAGTGGGGAGGGGAGAGAGAGAGGGGAGTGGGGAGGAGAGAGAGAGGGGAGTGGAGAGAGGAGGGGAGTGGGGAGGGGAGAGAGAGAGGGAGTGGGGAGGGGAGAGAGAGAGGGGAGTGGGGAGGGGAGAGAGAGAGGGAGGGGAGGGGAGAGAGAGAGGGGAGTGGGGAGGGAGAGAGAGGGGAGTGGGGAGGGGAGAGAGAGAGGGGAGTGGGGGGGAGAGAGAGGAGAGAGGGGAAGAGGAGAGAGGGGAGGGGAGGAGAGAGGGAGGGGAGGAGAGAGGGGGGGGGAGGAGAGAGGGAGGGGGAGGAGAGAGGGGAGGGGGAGGAGAGAGGGGAGGAGGAGAGAGGGGAGGAGAGGAGAGAGGGGAGGAGGAGAGAGGAGAGAAGGGGAGGAGGAGAGAGGAGAGGAGGAGAGAGGAGAGAGGAGAGAGAGGGGAGGAGGAGAGAGGGGAGGAGGAGAGAGGGGGGGGGGTAGGGTAGGAGAGAGAGGGGGGGAGAGGGGAGGGTAGGAGAGAGGGGGGTAGAGGGGAGGGGGAGGAGAGAGGGGAGGGGGAGGAGAGGGGAGGGGGAGGAGAGAGGGAGAGAGAGGGGGAGAGAGAGAGGGGAGTGGGGGAGAGAGAGGGTTAAAAAGACTAACTAATCCATGCCAACTGAAACTCGCAGTACAGCAAAGATTGGCTCGATAACAGCAAAAGGATAGGGTAACACTTCAAGAAATTGACAAGTCTAAAGGCTACCCTGGTTACCACTTGACAAGTCTAAAGGCTACTCTGGTTAACACTTGACAAGTCTAAAGGCTACCCTGGTTACCACTTGACAAGTCTAAAGGCTACCCTGGTTACCACTTGAAGAGTCTAAAGGCTACCAGGGTTACCACTTGAAGAGTCTAAAGGCTACCAGGGTTACCACTTGTCAAGTCTAAAGGCTACCAGGGTTACCACTTGTCAAGTCTAAAGGCTACTCTGGTTACCACTTGACAAGTCTAAAGGCTACCCTGGTTACCACTTGAAGAGTCTAAAGGCTACCAGGGTTACCACTTGACAAGTCTAAAGGCTACCCTGGTTACCACTTGACAAGTCTAAAGGCTACCCTGGTTACCACTTGAAGAGTCTAAAGGCTACCCTGGTTACCACTTGACAAGTCTAAAGGCTACTCTGGTTACCACTTGACAAGTCTAAAGGCTACCCTGGTTACCACTTGAAGAGTCTAAAGGCTACCCTGGTTACCATTTGACAAGTCTAAAGGCTACCCTGGTTACCATTTGACAAGTCTAAAGGCTACCCTGGTTACCACTTGACAAGTCTAAAGGCTACTCTGGTTACCACTTGACAAGTCTAAAGGCTACTCTGGTTACCACTTGACAAGTCTAAAGGCTACCCTGGTTACCACTTGACAAGTCTAAAGGCTACCCTGGTTACCACTTGACAAGTCTAAAGGCTACCCTGGTTACCACTTGACAAGTCTAAAGGCTACCCTGGTTACCACTTGACAAGTCTAAAGGCTACCCTGGTTACCACTTGACAAGTCTAAAGGCTACCCTGGTTACCACTTGACAAGTCTAAAGTCTACCCTGGTTACCACTTGACAAGTCTAAAGGCTACCCTGGTTACCACTTGACAAGTCTAAAGGCTACCATGGTTACCACTTGACAAGTCTAAAGGCTACCCTGGTTACCACTTGACAAGTCTAAAGGCTACTCTGGTTACCACTTGACAAGTCTAAAGGCTACCCTGGTTACCACTTGACAAGTCTAAAGGCTACCCTGGTTACCACTTGACAAGTCTAAAGGCTACCCTGGTTACCACTTGACAAGTCTAAAGGCTACCCTGGTTACCACTTGAAGAGTCTAAAGGCTACCCTGGTTACCACTTGAAGAGTCTAAAGGCTACCAGGGTTACCACTTGTCAAGTCTAAAGGCTACCCTGGTTACCACTTGACAAGTCTAAAGGCTACTCTGGTTAACACTTGACAAGTCTAAAGGCTACCCTGGTTACCACTTGACAAGTCTAAAGGCTACCCTGGTTACCACTTGAAGAGTCTAAAGGCTACCAGGGTTACCACTTGACAAGTCTAAAGGCTACCCTGGTTACCACTTGACGAGTCTAAAGGCTACCCTGGTTACCACTTGAAGAGTCTAAAGGCTACCCTGGTTACCACTTGACAAGTCTAAAGGCTACTCTGGTTACCACTTGACAAGTCTAAAGGCTACCCTGGTTACCACTTGACAAGTCTAAAGGCTACCCTGGTTACCATTTGACAAGTCTAAAGGCTACCCTGGTTACCATTTGACAAGTCTAAAGGCTACCCTGGTTACCACTTGACAAGTCTAAAGGCTACCCTGGTTACCACTTGACAAGTCTAAAGGCTACCCTGGTTACCACTTGACAAGTCTAAAGGCTACTCTGGTTACCACTTGACAAGTCTAAAGGCTACCCTGGTTACCACTTGACAAGTCTAAAGGCTACCCTGGTTACCACTTGACAAGTCTAAAGTCTACCCTGGTTACCACTTGACAGGTCTAAAGGCTACCCTGGTTACCACTTGACAAGTCTAAAGGCTACCCTGGTTACCACTTGACAAGTCTAAAAGGCTACCCTGGTTACCACTTGACAAGTCTAAAGGCTACTCTGGTTACCACTTGACAAGTCTAAAGGCTACCCTGGTTACCACTTGACAAGTCTAAAGGCTACCCTGGTTACCACTTGACAAGTCTAAAGGCTACCCTGGTTACCACTTGACAAGTCTAAAGGCTACCCTGGTTACCACTTGAAGAGTCTAAAGGCTACCCTGGTTACCACTTGACAAGTCTAAAGGCTACCCTGGTTACCACTTGACAAGTCTAAAGGCTACCCTGGTTACCACTTGACAAGTCTAAAGGCTACCCTGGTTACCACTTGACAGGTCTAAAGTCTACCCTGGTTACCACTTGACAGGTCTAAAGGCTACCCTGGTTACCACTTGACAAGTCTAAAGGCTACCCTGGTTACCACTTGACAAGTCTAAAGGCTACCCTGGTTACCACTTGACAAGTCTAAAGGCTACTCTGGTTACCACTTGACAAGTCTAAAGGCTACCCTGGTTACCACTTGACAAGTCTAAAGGCTACCCTGGTTACCACTTGACAAGTCTAAAGGCTACCCTGGTTACCACTTGACAAGTCTAAAGGCTACCCTGGTTACCACTTGAAGAGTCTAAAGGCTACCCTGGTTACCACTTGAAGAGTCTAAAGGCTACCCTGGTTACCACTTGAAGAGTCTAAAGCAGGGGTGTCAAACTCATTTCGCATCGTGGGCCACATACGGCCTAGGGAGATGTCAAGTGGGCCGGACCATTAAAATTATACCATACTCTGCTATAAATAACCAAAATATCATGTCTTTCCTTTGTTTTGGTGTAAAGAAGCACGAGAACATTAGGAAAATATTGAAATTTAATGAACTATCCTTTTACAAAACATTTCATGAAACACCTCATATTTCCTTAGACAAATGTGCAATTTACTTTTATCATTCACAAATATGCATTGCAACTGATCCCACTGATTGTACAAAGGCACAAAACTTTAATTGGTACTGAAAAATATAGTAATGCACTTTAAGATTAAATGAGACTTTTAAAGAAAGGAATTTTTAAACCACTTACACATACGCATATAAAATCTAAATGTAATCCCTGCGTACACCTTACAAACTAAGGAGAGTGATTTTAAATGTGTAATGAAGAAAGTGTTCGCCTGTCCTGTAAATCTGTAAACTTCATACATGAAACATACATACACATACAATACATACTGACAATTTATGGAGTTGTATGAACAGTAGAATTCCATCACACAACTTTTGTTTTGAAGCTGCTGACTAACATTAAAGTGCACATTTTTTAAATCACCACAGTAAGGATTCATCTTCACAGAGCTGTATTCTTTCAATGCAAACAGTATCTAAGGCAGCATTTTAAAGGTGTTAGTCTAGTTTTTCGCTGTGATGAGTCTCGTAGTGGCGTCGAATATTATATTCCTTCAATACCGAAACTTGCTGCAAACACACCAAGCACAAAGGTTTTCCGTGCATCTCTGTAAATAAATAGGACGTGGTCCATTTTTCTTTGAAAATTCTACACTCCTTATCTACTTTTCTCCGTATGGATAACGACATTTTGGCTAATGAGGGTGTAGCGGAGAGGTAGAGACCAAGGTATTAACAACGCTGTAACAAGCAGCAGATGGCGCATTGATACCGTCTGCTGTTTTCAGTCTGTCTCAGTGATGCGGCTTGTCTTCTACTCTGATGGAAAGAGTGCGCCCCTTAGCGGATAATCCATGAATTGCAGCGAATTAAAATATTAATTCCATGTCTTTTATGCATTTTTTCCACTTTCAAATTATCCTGCGGGCCTGATCGAACCTCCTTGGGGGCCGGGTTCGGGCCCGCGGGCCGTATGTTTGACACCCCTGGTCTAAAGGCTACCCTGGTTACCACTTGAAGAGTCTAAAGGCTACCCTGGTTACCACTTGAAGAGTCTAAAGGCTACCCTGGTTACCACTTGAAGAGTCTAAAGGCTACCCTGGTTACCACTTGAAGAGTCTAAAGGCTACTCTGGTTACCACTTGACAAGTCTAAAGGCTACCAGGGTTACCACTTGACAAGTCTAAAGGCTACCCTGGTTACCACTTGACAAGTCTAAAGGCTACCCTGGTTACCACTTGAGAGGGGAAAAATACTAAAAAAGAGCAAGAGTGAAGAGCCTTGAACTTACAGTCATCCTTCATACAGAACTTCTGCCAGTTGATGGTCCTCTGGGTGGCTATCTCAGCACAGGCCTTCAGGTGCTCCATCTGCCGACAAAAAACAGAGAAACTCAAGTACAAGAAAAAGTAGCAAAAATATATACATATATATTTTTTTAAAGATGTAAGACTGAGGTATTGGGGGATTAATACATTTTTAAAAAACGTTTTTTTTTTCTCTCCCAAGAACTGAGATGTAGACACTCACCAGACTAATGAGCGTGTCGTACTGCAGGGCGGAGCCGGAGGTTGCCGTGACGACGCCGGCGCGGAGGAAGATGCCCTGTTCTTCCAGGAGCTTCTTGATGCCGCGGACGTGAGAGTCCAGCGTGTGCAGGTCCCGGAGCTGACGGTACTTCTCCTTAGAACCACAGATGAACAGGAGCAGCTTCCTGACCTGGCGCCTCACGAAGGGCGTCTGCTGAATCATCAGGTACTACACAGGCAACCATAGATGGTAGAAGGGGTGTTAGTGTGTGTGAGCGAGCTAGTAGGAGACAGAGAGCGATTGAGGGAGAGGAGGAAAAAAGTGTGGGGGATCATGTACCTCAGACAGGAAGTAGAACCAGGAGTGGTCGAAGACGGGAGGCGGGATGCGGGGGTTGGTGTCAGCGATCTTCTTGATCTGATAAGGTAATCTCAGAACCATCTCAGTCAGAAGTTGGGAGTAGGCCTCAAACACATCAGCAGCATGACCCTGATTAAGAGACAGGAGAGAGCGAGACAGGAGAGAGCGAGACAGGAGAGAGCGAGACAGGAGAGAGCGAGAGGAGAGACAGAGAGAGAGAGAGGAGAGAGACAGGAGAGAGACAGGAGAGAGAGAGAGGGAGAGACAGAGGAGAGACAGAGGAGAGACAGAGGAGAGACAGAGGAGAGACAGAGGAGAGACAGAGGAGAGACAGAGGAGAGACAGAGAGAGACAGAGGAGAGAGACAGGAGAGAGACAGGAGAGGGAGAGACAGGAGAGAGGAGAGACAGGAGAGGGAGGGAGGAGGAGAGACAGGAGAGAGCGAGAGG
>NW_026277033.1:0-4059 GCF_023373465.1 Oncorhynchus keta
CAGCCATTGTTTCATTTACTTAATGTAATACTGTAGACATCCACTGGTCAATAAGAGTGAATCAGATTCAGTCAGCCATTGTTTCATTGACTTAATGTAATACTGTAGACATCCACTGGTCAATAAGAGTGAAGCAGATTCAGTCAGCCATTGTTTCATTGACTTAATGTAATACTGTAGACATCCACTGGTCAATAAGAGTGAAGCAGATTCAGTCAGCCATTGTTTCATTTACTTAATGTAATACTGTAGACATCCACTGGTCAATAAGAGTGAATCAGATTCAGTCAGCCATTGTTTCATTGACTTAATGTAATACTGTAGACATCCACTGGTCAATAAGAGTGAAGCAGATTCAGTCAGCCATTGTTTCATTTACTTAATGTAATACTGTAGACATCCACTGGTCAATAAGAGTGAAGCAGATTCAGTCAGCCATTGTTTCATTTACTTAATGTAATACTGTAGACATCCACTGGTCAATAAGAGTGAAGCAGATTCAGTCAGCCATTGTTTCATTTACTTAATGTAATACTGTAGACATCCACTGGTCAATAAGAGTGAAGCAGATTCAGTCAGCCATTGTTTCATTGACTTAATGTAATACTGTAGACATCCACTGGTCAATAAGAGTGAAGCAGATTCAGTCAGCCATTGTTTAATTTACTTAATGTAATACTGTAGACATCCACTGGTCAATAAGAGTGAAGCAGATTCAGTCAGCCATTGTTTCATTTACTTAATGTAATACTGTAGACATCCACTGGTCAATAAGAGTGAATCAGATTCAGTCAGCCATTGTTTCATTGACTTAATGTAATACTGTAGACATCCACTGGTCAATAAGAGTGAAGCAGATTCAGTCAGCCATTGTTTCATTGACTTAATGTAATACTGTAGACATCCACTGGTCAATAAGAGTGAAGCAGATTCAGTCAGCCATTGTTTCATTTACTTAATGTAATACTGTAGACATCCACTGGTCAATAAGAGTGAAGGAGTTCCAGTCAGCCATTTATTTCATTTACTTAATGTAATGCTGTAGACATCCACTGGTCAATAAGAGTGAAGCCAGATTCAGTCAGCCATTGTTTCATTGACTTAATGTAATATGCACAGACATCCACTGGTCAATAAAGTGAAGCAGATTCAGTCAGCCATTGTTTCATTTTGTAATGTAATGCTAGCCCATCCATAGCCAATAAGAGTGAAGTTCAGTCAGCCATTGTTTCATGACTTAATGTAATACTGTAGACATCCACTGGTCAATAAGAGTGAAGCAGATTCAATTAAGCCATTGTTTCATTGACTTAATGTAATACTGTAGACATCCACTGGTCAATAAGAGTGAAGCAGATTAGTCAGCCATTGTTTCATTACTTAATGTAATACTGTAACTTATCCACTGGTCAATAAGAGTGAATCAGATTCAGTCAGCCATTGTTTCATTGACTTAATGTAATACTGTAGACATCACTGGTCAATAAGAGTGAAGCAGATTCAGTCAGCCATTGTTTCATTTATAATGTAATTTAGACATCCACTGGTCAATAAAATAAGAAGCAGATTCAGTCAGTCATTGTTTCATTGACTTAATGTAATACTGTAGACATCCACTGGTCAATAAGGTGAAGCAGATTCAGTCAGCCATTGTTTCATTTACTTAATGTAATACTGTAGACATCCACTGGTCAATAAAAGTGAATCAGATTCAGTCAGCCATTGTTTCATTTTACTTAATGTAATACTGTAGACATCCACTGGTCAATAAGAGTGAAGCAGATTCAGTCAGCCATTGTTTCATTGACTTAATGTAATACTGTAGACATCACTGGTCAATAAGAGTGAAGCAGATTCAGTCAGTCATTGTTTCATTTACTTAATGTAATACTGTAGACATCCACGGTCAATAAGAGTGAAGTAGATTCAGTCAGCCATTGTTTCATTTACTTGTACAGCACAGGTATCTGGTCAATAAGAGTGAAGCAGATTCAGTCAGTCATTGTTTACATTTACATTTTACATTTAAGTCATTTAGCAGACGCTCTTATCCAGAGCGACTTACAAATTGATGCAAACACCTATGACAACCAGTGGAGCAGCCACTTGCATCTAACTCTTGTTGGGGGGAGTGAGAAGGATTACTTACCCTTACTTACCCTATCCTAGGTATTCCTTGAAGAGGTGGGGTTTCAGGTGTCTCCGGAAGGTGGTGATTGACTCCGCTGTCCTGGCGTCGTGAGGGAGTTTGTTCCACCATTGGGGGCCAGAGCAGCGAACAGTTTTGACTGGGCTGAGCGGGAACTGTACTTCCTCAGTGGTAGGGAGGCGAGCAGGCCAGAGGTGGATGAACGCAGTGCCCTTGTTTGGGTGTAGGGCCTGATCAGGGCCTGGAGGTACTGAGGTGCCGTTCCCCTCACAGCTCCGTAGGCGAGCACCATGGTCTTGTAGCGGATGCGAGCTTCAACTGGAAGCCAGTGGAGAGAGCGGAGGAGCGGGGTGACGTGAGAGAACTTGGGAAGGTTGAACACCAGACGGGCTGCGGCGTTCTGGATGAGTTGTAGGGGTTTAATGGCACAGGCAGGGAGCCCAGCCAACAGCGAGTTGCAGTAGTCAATACGGGAGATGACAAGTGCCTGGATTAGGACCTGCGCCGCTTCCTGTGTGAGGCAGGGTCGTACTCTGCGGATGTTGTAGAGCATGAACCTACAGGAACGGGACACCGCCTTGATGTTAGTTGAGAACGTCAGGGTGTTGTCCAGGATCACGCCAAGGTTCTTAGCGCTCTGGGAGGAGGACACAATGGAGTTGTCAACCGTGATGGCGAGATCATGGAACGGGCAGTCCTTCCCCGGGAGGAAGAGGAGCTCCGTCTTGCTGAGGTTCAGCTTGAGGTGGTGATCCGTCATCCACACTGATATGTCTGCCAGACATGCAGAGATGCGATTCGCCACCTGGTCATCAGAAGGGGGAAAGGAGAAGATTAATTGTGTGTCGTCTGCATAGCAATGATAGGAGAGACCATGTGAGGTTATGACAGAGCCAAGTGACTTGGTGTATAGCGAGAATAAGAGAGGGCCTAGAACAGAGCCCTGGGGGACACCAGTGGTGAGAGCGCGTGGTGAGGAGACAGATTCTCGCCACGCCACCTGGTAGGAGCGACCTGTCAGGTAGGACGCAATCCAAGCGTGGGCCGCGCCGGAGATGCCCAACTCGGAGAGGGTGGAGAGGAGGATCTGATGGTTCACAGTATCGAAGGCAGCCGATAGGTCTAGAAGGATGAGAGCAGAGGAGAGAGAGTTAGCTTTAGCAGTGCGGAGCGCCTCCGTGATACAGAGAAGAGCAGTCTCAGTTGAATGACTAGTCTTGAAACCTGACTGATTTGGATCAAGAAGGTCATTCTGAGAGAGATAGCGGTAGAGCTGGCCAAGGACGGCACGCTCAAGAGTTTTGGAGAGAAAAGAGAGAAGGGATACTGGTCTGTAGTTGTTGACATCGGAGGGATCGAGTGTAGGTTTTTTCAGAAGGGGTGCAACTCTCGCTCTCTTGAAGAGGGGAGGGACGTAGCCAGCGGTCAGGGATGAGTTGATGAGCGAGGTGAGGTAAGGGAGAAGGTCTCCGGAAATGGTCTGGAGAAGAGAGGAGGGGATAGGGTCAAGCGGGCAGGTTGTTGGGCGGCCGGCCGTCACAAGACGCGAGATTTCATCTGGAGAGAGAGGGAGAAAGAGGTCAGAGCATAGGGTAGGGCAGTGTGAGCAGAACCAGCGGTGTCGTTTGACTTAGCAAACGAGGATCGGATGTCATCGACCTTCTTTTCAAAATGGTTGACGAAGTCATCTGCAGAGAGGGAGGAGGGGGGATTCAGGAGGGAGGAGAAGGTGGCAAAGAGCTTCCTAGGGTTAGAGGCAGATGCTTGGAATTTAGAATGGTAGAAAGTGGCTTTAGCAGCAGAGACAGAGGAGGAAAATGTAGAGAGGAGGGAGTGAAAGGATGCCAGGTCCGCAGGGAGGCGAGTTTTCCTCCATTTCCGCTCGGCTGCCCGGAGCCCTGTTTCATTTA
>NW_026277034.1:0-1371 GCF_023373465.1 Oncorhynchus keta
TCCCATTTGGGAACGCGCCCCCACCCAGCTGGAATGTGGCAGGAACGCAAAAATATTCTAAAAATATTTAACCTCCACACATTAACAAGTAAAATAGCTCAAATGAAAGATAAGCAAGTTGTTTATCTACCCAGCAAAGTCAGATTTCTAAAATGTTTTTAGGACGAAAACATAGCACATATTTTATGTCAAACCACCACCGCAGACATAGCTCATTAGCATAGCCAAGTAGGAAAAATATACAGTAAACAAACGCAGGATTAAAAAAAAAAATCATTTCACTAACCTTTTGAAATCTTCATCAGATGACAGTAATATAACATGTTACACAGTACATTCATTTTTTTCAATAATGCTGCAATATATATCCATAAATCTCTGTTTACAATGACGCATCGTTCAAAAAATGCTACTAAAATGTCAGGAGAAATGAAATAGCCTGGCAGATAGTAACGCCAGCTAACAAGGAATACACATCATAAACTTTGACTAAATATGCATGTTTTACATATGTATAGGAAGATACACTTCTTCTAAATGCAATCGCTGTGTTACATTTAACTGTGAACGTTACAGGTTCGCATTCACCAGGCTATACTAGGAGTCGGCACTCTAAAGCATGCATCATGGCCTCTCTATCTTGAGTCGACAGAAACCCAAATTTACCACATAAACATTTCCTTACCTTTGCTGCTCTTCCACTGCGAAAGACCTGGGAAGGGATTATACTCCCTCACCAAACCAGCGTTTAGTTTTCAAGTCTGCGTCTTCGGTTCTCAACATAGCCACATTTGGTCGAAATGTAGGCAGAATTAAGTGGATGCGCACCAAAACGTCGAAATTATATATTATATGTCGAGTTAACTTGTCAAACTAACTTCATAATCAAGCTTTAACATGTTATCAAGGTGTACAGCAATTTTGAGAACAAACAGAAACACAGGCACCGTTCAATCGATCTTGGAAAAAAGAGCACATAAAAGTGACAGGTTTTTTTGAGTGACTGGGAGCTTACCGCGTGCTCAAACTCTCGCGAGCGGGCAATTCTCACAATGAGAAGCCCCATTGAAAGCTGAGATCACGCTGAACACGTGGAGACTGTTCCTGGCGCTGTAACTGTTTGGGGAGGGTGTTTGCGATGACATCAAAGGTGGGCCAACTTTTCAGATGAGAAGAGATAGTTTGGGAGAATGCATATTTTGAGAGTTCTGCTTTACATAGAGACAAAATTTAAACGGTTTTAAAAGCTTTAGAGTGTTTTCTATTCAATAATATTTTTTATTTGCATATATTAGCAACTTTTGACAAAAAATAATTATGTTTACTATGGGCACGCAATTACTCCAGCGGGGGCAGTAGACAGCCCTATCC
>NW_026277035.1:0-6277 GCF_023373465.1 Oncorhynchus keta
CAACAGAATCCAACTGGTTTGAATCCTGACTGTATCACATCTGACCGTGATTGGGATTCCCATAGGGCGGTGCACAATTGGCCCAGCGTCGTCCGGGTTAGGGGAGGGTTTGGCCGGCCGGGATGTCCTTGTTTTAAAAATAGGCACAGTGGGCTTTTGGTGTCTCTCGCTCTAAAAACATAAATAAATATTTTGGCCTTTATTCAGATTACAACCGCTGATTTTCGGGTATTTTAAAATGAAATAATCTTCAAAATATTGCTATTATTTAAACAAGGACTTGAAAATGAGATCGTGAACTCTTGCAAACAACGTTTCCAGTCTGAGAATGAGTGATAAATGACTGTAATTAATACATTTGTTCAATAGATTTGAATACAAAATAAGCCATTATGAGCCAAAGCTGAGAGGATCACCAAAACTAAAGGTATTCTGTTTCAGTGCATTTTCTTTAAAAACAATTATATAGCCTTCATCATTAACATCTTTATGCTTTCGTGAATAAAACAATGATACAAATACTATCGCCAGCTTTGATCCATGCCTGGGCCTGCAGGACGAAAATGTATTTGTTTGTCAGACGAATCACTGGGTCGAAACTACAGAAAAGTACAAAACAAGAGAGCACATATGGTTAATGTTCTGAAAAAAATATATATATATACACTACCGTTCAAAGGTTTGTGGTCACTTAAAAATGTCCTTGAAAGAACAGCAAATGTATTGTCCATTAAAATAACATCAAATTTATCAGAAATAAAGTGTAGACATTGTTAATGTTGTAAATGACTGGAAGCGACTGATTTTTAATGGAGTATCTACATAGGCATACAGAGGCCCATTATCAGCAACCATCACTCCTGTGTTCCAATGGCATGTTGTGTTAGCTAATCCAAGTTTATCAATTTAAAAAGCTAATTGATCATTAGAAAACTCTTTTGCAATTATGTTAGCATAGCTGTGCTGATTAAAGTAGCAATGAAAATGTCCTTCTTTAGACTAGTTGAGTATCTGGAGCATCAGCACTTGTGGGTTTGATTACAGGCTCAAAATGTCCAGAAACAAAGTACTTTCTTCTGAAACTCGTCAGTCTATTCTTGTTCTGAGAAATTAAGGCTATTCCATGCGAGAAATTGCCAAGAAACTTAAAATCTCATACAACAATGTGCACTACTCCCTTCACAGAACAGCGCAAACTGGCCCTAACCAGAATAGAAAGAGGAGTGGGAAGCCCTGGTGCACAACTGAGCAAGACAACAAATACATTCGAGTGTCTAAAAAGAACACAGACACTGGACAGAGGAACTCTCAATAGAAGGCCAGCATCCCGGAGTCACCTCTTGACTGTTGACAGTGAGACTGGTGTTTTGTGGGTACTATTTATTGAAGCTGCCAGGTGAGAACTTGTGAGGCGTTCCAAGAATGGCCTTTTTCTCACTCACCTTCGGTTATTTGAAAATTAAATCTCCAAAATATCGTCATTTTTTAAACATAGCAATTATTATTATTAATTCATTTAGAATGATATAAAAGACCCTTAGATATTCTCACAGATCAGATTTGCCGTAAAGAAAAATGCCCCTTAGATATTAATTTAGGAGACTTCCGGTTGAGCAATGTAGAAAGAAGTCGCACGAGATCTAATCTCCGACAACTTTTGTAAATAAAGCTTAAATTCATACTTCTCAATACCTAAAAAGTATTTTTAACTACCCAGTAATAGTGCACCTAAATTAGAATGAGCAAACCAGTCACACGCTTTGGAAAATCGACGGAAAGAACTTCACATTCCACCAAATCAAATTCAGCTAAAATGGCTACCACCCCACCTCCATTGAAGGCTTCAATAGCCACTCCGGGTGAAACGGCTAACCCGATAACACTGGAGATCCTTGTCAGGGAGCTGGCAAAATCTTGTGAAAGGTTGGTAGCAGAACTCACCGAATGGCTGAATAACTCACTACACTGGCTGCAATTCAGGCAACCGTGGAAACCAACCGGGGTTCTGTGGCATCTCACACTACCACACTGGCCGAAGTTGAGGCCTTGCTCTCCGGCCACAGCGACCAACTCACTATGCTGGAAACCAGTCTTTTAAATGTTTTATTTCGTTATTTATATATTTTTTGCAAAGAATGCAAAAAAATAAAACTAAATAATTCATTTAAAACAAAGGACATCAAGGACAACTGAAATAACAGCAATGCCTACTTTATATGTTTTTGTGCATGTCTGGCACTATTACATGTACGTGTGTGTTCTTGTATGTGTTTATTTGAATGAGAGTGTGTGTATATGCATGTGTACAAACATCTGCACGGCATCAGCCTCAGGCAAACCGGCATTAGTTGTAAAAACACTGCCACTTAGTGTAATTCAAATGTACTTTTATTATGTTTTATTTAGACTTTTTTCCCCCTTTATCTTTTGACCATAATTCTCTCTCTCACACAGCAACTCCACTCCCACTTGTCTCCAATTCCACATACCAACCCTCAGTCCATCCCATCTACCGCTGCTGGCCACCCACTTCGTGTTTCTACGCAACACATATCTTTCAACTATGCTATGACGTTTAACGTACAATTTCAATCTATTTAATCAAATAGAATCTACAGATTGCGTGTTGAAGATAAATACCTTTACTAAGAGTATTAGTATATTTGTAATTGACTGACCCGGTCTCTCCAGATCTTCTAACAGTACTATTTCTAGGGTCAATTTTAAATCAATGTAATGCATTTGCAGCCATTCCTGAACCTGAGAGCAGAAACAGGCTACCTGAGGGCAATACCTAAATAAATGGTCTATTGATTCTGTATCCTTACAACAAAATCTGCAGAGATTCAATGATTTTATGCCGGCAAGAATTCTATATAATAATTTTAGCTGAAAAGCACAAAGTGTTGAATCTTGCGTGTTTTATATATCAACTCATACACCCTGCACCATGGAATCGGTACATCAAAAATCTCTTCCCAATTATTTTGCAATCTGTATGGCACAGTTGTCAACATCTTGGTCCTCAAATGAAACTGGTATACTTTCCTATTGATTTTTATGCTTTTTATGCGATTTTTTAGTTTTGATCCTTTAGATTGGGAAGACAGACCAGTTCCCTACCTCCTCCTGCTGCCACCCGCCTCCTCCATTTTTAGGGCAATGCTGTAAACAATTGGTTGTACTCTTGGATTGAGCAGACGTTCCCTTACAACTCCACGAAGGACATAACTCTACCATTACAATTTACAATATAATTTAAGAACAAAATACCCTTTTCAAACATCTTTCCCATAAATACAGGTATTTTATCAACCAGCACATTTGAGTTCAGCAGTAATATTTGTTCTATCTTTTCAGGGGGATGAAATTGAAATTGTAGCCAGGTCTGCAATGCTTGTTTGAAAAAGACAGATACTTTGAAAAAAAGTATAATTTTCAATTAATCGAAAATGAGACATGGCAATCTGCACAAAGGCAAAAAGGCAATTTTTAAACAATGGATGAGGTTTTCTTATTAATCTGCTTGAGAAACATTTAGGGTTCAAATAAAACTTCTGAATGAGTGAAGCTCTTAGAGAGAGGTTTAGTGTGTTTATATTTAATAATCTCAACCCATCCAATTCATATTCATTATATAGATAGGGTCATTTTATTTTGTCTGGTTTAGCATCTTAGATAAAGCAAAATATTTTTTGCTCATATGATTTGAAAAACAAATCATCAGGAGTAGGCAGCGCCATAAGTAAGTGAGTAAACTAAGATATGACTAAGGAGTTAATCAGGGCAATTTTCCCATAAATAGACAGGTATTTACCTATCCATTGTTGCAGGATCTTGTCTATTTTTACAAGTTTTCTATCGAAATTCATTGTGGAGAGCTTATTTATATATTTTGTGATATGAATACCGAGTATGTCTACTTCACCATCAGACCATTTTATAGGTAAGCTGCATGGTCATGTAAAAGTTGTATTTTTTAAGGATCCAAAACATAATATTGTACACTTATCATAGTTAGGTTTTAGTCCAGAGAGTACAGAAAAGTTATCTAGTTAATGAGATATTGCAGGGATCTAGCTTGCAGACTCATGTTTCATGATGTTTTATTATTTCTAGTAGTTGTCGTATATCATCTCCAATGTATCGTCCATGTAAAAAACCTGGCTGATCAGGATGAACAGTACCTGGTAAAACACTTTTAATTCAGAGTGCTATGCATTTTGCTAGTATTTTTGCATCACAACATTGAAGTGTAAAGGGGCCTCCTGTTTTTTAGATAGACGGGGTCTTTATATTTGCCATCTGGATCTTGTTTTATAATAGAGAAATCAGACCTTCCTGCTGAGTACCTGACAGACTACCATTTTTTTTGTGTGTGTGAATTTTATCCCCTTTTCTCCCCAATTTCATGGTATCCAATTGTTAGTAGTTACTATCTTGTCTTATCGCTAAAACTCCCGTACGGGCTCGGGAGAGACGAAGGTCGAAAGCCATTAGTCCTCCGAAACACAACCCAACAAAGCCGTACAGCTTCTTAACACAGCACAACCGCACCAATGTGTCGGAGGAAACACCGTGCACCTGGTGACCTGGTTAGCCCGGCCCGCCACAGGAGTCGCTAGTGCACGATGAGACAAGGATATCCTTACCGGCCACATACTATACAGTCTCACTGCTCTTTAAACTTCCATTTGATATTTTTTTGTTTCTTAATCAAAGACAATTACTGGTAAAAGCACAGCATTTTGATTTCATCATTTTACTATGGCTTTGAACTTGCTGCTCCGCCAATGGCAATCTATAGCCTACATTGCAGTTTGGCAGCCTTTCGGTCATTTTCGATACCAATGTTACTAGCCAGTTAGACACTGATCCTGTCCACCAATATTTGTGTATATATACATTTTTGCTTGATATATACCATTTTTTAATTGTATTTTTTACACTTTATTTTTATTGACACTGAACTACCGTAGTTTACGTTGGCCATGATTGGTGAGGTTGGTCACTGATGGTCCTCGGTTACATTCACTTTATCTTAGACTCTGCTATGACATTGGAGTCTAATACTATCACTCCTCTCTTCCAATTGTACTCTTGTTTAATTGTTGCAGTAGCTGAAGAGTTTAAGCAAACAAACCCTGTATGCTTAATTGTACATATCCATATTACTAATTGTCAGTTTGCATACTATTATTGAATTGTTCCCTCCTCACGACATTTAACTATTTACCAATACACGGACTGATCCTTTTCATAGCCTACTGGTTAATTTCACATTTCTCAGCCCTGTGGCGACACCGAGTGGACTACACTCATTTTATGGCCATTGAAATGCCACCAATCGCTGGTAATATTTTTCCATAACTGAAGCTGAAGGTTATACTCGTTGTTTAAAGTGTGACTGAAACCGAAAATGTACACTTGCCTATTGACATATTTTATTTTTTAATTTCAAGGGCGTATGTAACTTCTTTCCACGGTCGGTTTGACCTCACTGCACATGTAGGGTAATCAACGGATGCTGAGTAAGAGAGAATTCCTGCTGCTCATCTTGAGTTTAGGATTTGTATTTGTATTTTTCTTTTAAGGGTGTTGTACTATCATTTTTAATTTTGTGGGAATGTTGAGGGTGGTGGGGGAGGGGTTACCTTGGCATTATCCAAAGATTTTTGGGCTTTGCTTTTTTTAGAGGATTAAAAAAATATATATTCTGATGTTTTGCTCATGCTGCTACTCTCTCATTCTTTCTTTTTCATTTGACTTCTCCTCTTTAATAAGGATTCATGTATAGTTTAACAACAAGTCAGGATGGTACTTTAGAGTTTCATTTGCGGTTGTGGGGGGCAAATTAAGCGCTACAGAGTATTTTCACATCTGAAGAGCCTGAATACTGATATCGCATTTCTTCAAGAAATGCACCAACATGTTAATGACTAGATTGCATAAAGCATGGGTAGACAGGTTTTTCATTCTAACTTTGATGGCAAAGCCAGTTGAACAGCAATAGTGATTCACAAACTAGTACATTTTTCACCCTCATATATAATTTCAGATACTGGAGGACGTTATACAATAGCTAGTGGCACCCTCTTCCAAACCCCTGTAGTACTTGCAAATGTTTACGCCCCTAACTGGAATGTTTACGCCCCTAACACTAGATTTCAGACATCTATTTTAGCCTCTCTCCCTAATCTTGACACCCACTGCCTCATCTTCGGGCGGGGATCTTAACTGTGTTATTGAACCAACACTCGACCGGTCAAATCCCAGT
>NW_026277036.1:0-23606 GCF_023373465.1 Oncorhynchus keta
TCAAATTATCATAGAGACAGTAGATCTAGCTGGTCTGTCAAATTATAATAGAGACAGTAGATCTAGCTGGTCTGTCATAATATAATAGAGACAGTAGATCGAACTGGTCTGTCATGTAATAATAACAGTAGATCTAGCTGGTCTGTCATATTATAATAGAGCCAGTAGATCTAGCTGGTCTGTCATATTATAATAGAGACAGTAGATCTAGCTGGTCTGTCATATTATAATAGAGACAGTAGATCTAGTTGGTCTGTCATAATATAATAGAGACAGTAGATTTAGCTGGTCTGTCATATTATATTAGAGACAGTAGATCTAGCTGGTCTGTCATAATATAATATAATAGAGACAGAATATCTACCTGGTCTGTCATAATATAATAGAAACAGCAGATCTAGCTGGTCTGTCATATTATAATAGAGACAGTAGATCTAGCTGATCTGTCATAACAAAATAGAGACAGTAGATCTAGCTGGTCTGTCATACTATAATAGAGACAGTAGATCTAGCTGGTCTGTCATAATAAAATAGAGATAGCTGGTCTGTCATAATATAATAGAGACAGTAGATCTAGCTGGTCTGTCATAATATAATAGAGACAGTAGATCTAGCTGGTCTGTCATAATATAATAGAGACAGTAGATCTAGCTGGTCTGTCATAATATAATAGAGACAGCAGATCTAGCTGGTCTGTCATAATATAATAGAGACAGTAGATCTACCTGGTCTGTCAAAATATAACACAGACAGTAGATCTAGCTGGTCTGTCATATTATAATAGAAACAGTAGATCTAGCTGGTCTGTCATAATATAATAGAGACACAGATCAGCTGGTCTGATATAATAGAGACAGTAGATCTAGCTGGTCTGTCATAATATAATAGAGACAGTAGATCTAGCTGGTCTGTCATAATATAATAGAGACAGTAGATCTAGCTGGTCTGTCATAATATAATAGAGACAGTAGATCTAGCTGGTCTGTCATATTATAATAGAGACAGTAGATCTAGCTGGTCTGTCATAATATAATAGAGACAGTAGATATAGCTGGTCTGTCATAATATAATAGAGACAGTAGATCTAGCTGGTCTGTCATAATATAATAGAGACAGTAGATCTAGCTGGTCTGTCATAATATAATAGAGACAGTAGATCTAGCTGGTCTGTCATAATATAATAGAGACAGTAGATCTAGCTGGTCTGTCATAATATAATAGAGACAGTAGATCTAGCTGGTCTGTCAAATATAATAGAGACAGTAGATCTAGCTGGTCTGTCATATTATAATAGAGACAGTAGATCTAGCTGGTCTGTCATAATATAATAGAGCCAGTAGATCTAGCTGGTCTGTCATAATATAATAGAGACAGTAGATCTAGCTGGTCTGTCATGTTATAATAGAGACAGTAGATCTAGCTGGTCTGTCATATTATAATAGAGACAGTAGATCTAGCTGGTCTGTCATAATATAATAGAGACAGTAGATCTAGCTGGTCTGTCGTAATATAATAGAGACAGTAGATCTAGCTGGTCTGTCATATTATAATAGAGACAGTAGATCTAGCTGGTCTGTCATAATATAATAGAGACAGTAGATCTAGCTGGTCTGTCATATTATAATAGAGACAGTAGATCTAGCTGGTCTGTCATAATATAATAGAGACAGTAGATCTAGCTGGTCTGTCGTAACATAATAGAGACAGTAGATCTAGCTGGTCTGTCATATTATAATAGAGACAGTAGATCTAGCTGGTCTGTCATAATATAATAGAGACAGTAGATCTAGCTGGTCTGTCATAATATAATAGAGACAGTAGATCTAGCTGGTCTGTCATAATATAATAGAGACAGTAGATCTAGCTGGTCTGTCATAATATAATAGAGACAGTAGATCTAGCTGGTCTGTCATATTATAATAGAGACAGTAGATCTAGCTGGTCTGTCATAATATAATAGAGACAGTAGATCTAGCTGGTCTGTCATAATATAATAGAGACAGTAGATCTAGCTGGTCTGTCATAATATAATAGAGACAGTAGATCTAGCTGGTCTGTCAAATATAATAGAGACAGTAGATCTAGCTGGTCTGTCATAATATAATAGAGACAGTAGATCTAGCTGGTCTGTCATAATATAATAGAGACAGTAGATCTAGCTGGTCTGTCATATTATATTAGAAACAGTAGATCTAGCTGGTCTGTCATAATATAATAGAGACAGTAGATCTAGCTGGTCTGTCATATTATAATAGAGACAGTAGATCTAGCTGGTCTGTCATAATATAATAGAGACAGTAGATCTAGCTGGTCTGTAGAGACAGTAGATCTAGCTGGTCTGTATAATATAGAGACAGTAGATCTAGCTGGTCTGTCATAATATAATAGAGACAGTAGATCTACCTGGTCTGTCATAATATAATAGAGACAGTAGATCTAGCTGGTCTGTCATATTATAATAGAGACAGTAGATCTAGCTGGTCTGTCATAATATAATAGAGACAGTAGATCTAGCTGGTCTGTCATAATATAATAGAGACAGTAGATCTAGCTGGTCTGTCATAATATAATAGAGACAGTAGATCTAGCTGGTCTGTCATAATATAATAGAGACAGTAGATCTAGCTGGTCTGTCATAATATAATAGAGACAGTAGATCTAGCTGGTCTGTCATAATATAATAGAGACAGTAGATCTAGCTGGTCTGTCATAATATAATAGAGACAGTAGATCTAGCTGGTCTGTCATAATATAATAGAGACAGTAGATCTAGCTGGTCTGTCAAATATAATAGAGACAGTAGATCTAGCTGGTCTGTCATAATATAATAGAGACAGTAGATCTAGCTGGTCTGTCATATTATAATAGAGACAGTAGATCTAGCTGGTCTGTCATAATATAATAGAGACAGTAGATCTAGCTGGTCTGTCATATTATAATAGAAACAGTAGATCTAGCTGGTCTGTCATATATATAATAGAGACAGTAGATCTAGCTGGTCTGTCATAATATAATAGAGACAGTAGATCTAGCTGGTCTGTCATATTATAATAGAGACAGTAGATCTAGCTGGTCTGTCATATTATAATAGAGACAGTAGATCTAGCTGGTCTGTCATATTATATAATAGAGACAGTAGATCTAGCTGGTCTGTCATAATATAATAGAGACAGTAGATCTAGCTGGTCTGTCATAATATAATAGAGACAGTAGATCTAGCTGGTCTGTCATAATATAATAGAGACAGTAGATCTAGCTGGTCTGTCATATTATAATAGAGACAGTAGATCTAGCTGGTCTGTCATAATATAATAGAGACAGTAGATCTAGCTGGTCTGTCATAATATAATAGAGACAGTAGATCTAGCTGGTCTGTCATAATATAATAGAGACAGTAGATCTAGCTGGTCTGTCATATTATAATAGAGACAGTAGATCTAGCTGGTCTGTCATATTATAATAGAGACAGTAGATCTAGCTGGTCTGTCATAATATAATAGAGACAGTAGATCTAGCTGGTCTGTCATATATATAATAGAGACAGTAGATCTAGCTGGTCTGTCATAATAATAGAGACAGTAGATCTAGCTGGTCTGTCATATTATAATAGAGACAGTAGATCTAGCTGGTCTGTCATATTATAATAGAGACAGTAGATCTAGCTGGTCTGTCATAATATAATAGAGACAGTAGATCTAGCTGGTCTGTCATAATATAATAGAGACAGTAGATCTAGCTGGTCTGTCATAATATAATAGAGACAGTAGATCTAGCTGGTCTGTCATAATATAATAGAGACAGTAGATCTAGCTGGTCTGTCATAATATAATAGAGACAGTAGATCTAGCTGGTCTGTCATAATATAATAGAGACAGTAGATCTAGCTGGTCTGTCATACTATAATAGAGACAGTAGATCTAGCTGGTCTGTCATAATATAATAGAGACAGTAGATCTAGCTGGTCTGTCATAATATAATAGAGACAGTAGATCTAGCTGGTCTGTCATAATATAATAGAGACAGTAGATCTAGCTGGTCTGTCATAATATAATAGAGACAGTAGATCTAGCTGGTCTGTCATAATATAATAGAGACAGTAGATCTAGCTGGTCTGTCATAATATAATAGAAACAGTAGATATAGCTGGTCTGTCATAGTATAATAGACACAGTAGATCTAGCTGGTCTGTCATAAAATAATAGACACAGTAGATCTAGCTGGTCTGTCATAATATAATATAATAGAGACAGAATATCTACCTGGTCTGTCATAATATAATAGAAACAGCAGATCTAGCTGGTCTGTCATATTATAATAGAGACAGTAGATCTAGCTGATCTGTCATAACATAATAGAGACAGTAGATCTAGCTGATCTGTCATAACAGAATAGAGACAGTAGATCTAGCTGGTCTGTCATAATAAAATAGAGATAGTAGATATAGCTGGTCTGTCATAATATAATAGAGACATCAGACCTAGCTGGTCTGTCATAATATAATAGAGACAGTAGATCTAGCTGCTCTGTCAAATTATCATAGAGACAGTAGATCTAGCTGGTCTGTCAAATTATAATAGAGACAGTAGATCTAGCTGGTCTGTCATAGTATAATAGAGGCAGTAGATCTAGTTGGTCTGTCATAATATAATAGAGACAGTAGATCTAGTTGGTCTGTCATAATATAATAGAGACAGTAGATCTAGCTGGTCTGTCATATTATAATAGAGACAGTAGATCTAGCTGGTCTGTCAAATATATAATAGAGACAGTAGATCTAGCTGGTCTGTCATAATATAATAGAGACAGTAGATCTAGCTGGTCTGTCATAATATAATAGAGACAGTAGATCTAGCTGGTCTGTCATATATATAATAGAGACAGTAGATCTAGCTGGTCTGTCATAATATAATAGAGACAGTAGATCTAGCTGGTCTGTCATAATATAATAGAGACAGTAGATCTAGCTGGTCTGTCATAATATAATAGAGACAGTAGATCTAGCTGGTCTGTCATATTATAATAGAGACAGTAGATCTAGCTGGTCTGTCATAATATAATAGAGACAGTAGATCTAGCTGGTCTGTCATAATATAATAGAGACAGTAGATCTAGCTGGTCTGTCATATTATAATAGAGACAGTAGATCTAGCTGGTCTGTCATAATATAATAGAGACAGTAGATCTAGCTGGTCTGTCATAATATAATAGAGACAGTAGATCTAGCTGGTCTGTCATAATATAATAGAGACAGTAGATCTAGCTGGTCTGTCATAATATAATAGAGACAGTAGATCTAGCTGGTCTGTCATAATATAATAGAGACAGTAGATCTAGCTGGTCTGTCATAATATAATAGAGACAGTAGATCTAGCTGGTCTGTCATAATATAATAGAGACAGTAGATCTAGCTGGTCTGTCATATTATAATAGAGACAGTAGATCTAGCTGGTCTGTCATAATATAATAGAGACAGTAGATCTAGCTGGTCTGTCATAATATAATAGAGACAGTAGATCTAGCTGGTCTGTCAAATTATAATAGAAACAGTAGATCTAGCTGGTCTGTCATATTATAATAGAGACAGTAGATCTAGCTGGTCTGTCATATTATAATAGAGACAGTAGATCTAGCTGGTCTGTCATATTATAATAGAGACAGTAGATCTAGCTGGTCTGTCATAATATAATAGAGACAGTAGATCTAGCTGGTCTGTCATAATATAATAGAGACAGTAGATCTAGCTGGTCTGTCATAATATAATAGAGACAGTAGATCTAGCTGGTCTGTCATAATATAATAGAGACAGTAGATCTAGCTGGTCTGTCATAATATAATAGAGACAGTAGATCTAGCTGGTCTGTCATAATATAATAGAGACAGTAGATCTAGCTGGTCTGTCATAATATAATAGAGACAGTAGATCTAGCTGGTCTGTCATAATATAATAGAGACAGTAGATCTAGCTGGTCTGTCATAATATAATAGAGACAGTAGATCTAGCTGGTCTGTCATAATATAATAGAGACAGTAGATCTAGCTGGTCTGTCATAATATAATAGAGACAGTAGATCTAGCTGGTCTGTCATAATATAATAGAGACAGTAGATCTAGCTGGTCTGTCATAATATAATAGAGACAGTAGATCTAGCTGGTCTGTCATAATATAATAGAGACAGTAGATCTAGCTGGTCTGTCATAATATAATAGAGACATAGATCTAGCTGGTCTGTCATAATATAATAGAGACAGTAGATCTAGCTGGTCTGTCATATTATAATAGAGACAGTAGATCTAGCTGGTCTGTCATAATATAATAGAGACAGTAGATCTAGCTGGTCTGTCATAATATAATAGAGACAGTAGATCTAGCTGGTCTGTCATATTATAATAGAGACAGTAGATCTAGCTGGTCTGTCATATTATAATAGAGCCAGTAGATCTAGCTGGTCTGTCATATTATAATAGAGACAGTAGATCTAGCTGGTCTGTCATATTATAATAGAGACAGTAGATCTAGCTGGTCTGTCATATATAATAGAGACAGTAGATATAGCTGGTCTGTCATAATATAATAGAGACAGTAGATCTAGCTGGTCTGTCATGTTATAATAGAGCCAGTAGATCTAGCTGGTCTGTCATATTATAATAGAGACAGTAGATCTAGCTGGTCTGTCATATTATATTAGAAACAGTAGATCTAGCTGGTCTGTCATAATATAATAGAAACAGCAGATCTAGCTGGTCTGTCAAATTATAATAGAGACAGTAGATCTAGCTGGTCTGTCAAATTATAATAGAGACAGTAGATCTAGCTGGTCTGTCATAATATAATAGAGACAGTAGATCTAGCTGGTCTGTCATATAATAATAACAGTAGATCTAGCTGGTCTGTCATATTATAATAGAGACAGTAGATCTAGCTGGTCTGTCATAATATAATAGAGACAGTAGATCTAGCTGGTCTGTCATATTATAATAGAGACAGTAGATCTAGCTGGTCTGTCATAATATAATAGAGACAGTAGATCTAGCTGGTCTGTCATAATATAATAGAGACAGTAGATCTAGCTGGTCTGTCATTATAATAGAGACAGTAGATCTAGCTGGTCTGTCTTAATATAATAGAGACAGTAGATCTAGCTGGTCTGTCATAATATAATAGAGACAGTAGATCTAGCTGGTCTGTCATAATATAATAGAGACAGTAGATCTAGCTGGTCTGTCATAATATAATAGAGACAGTAGATCTAGCTGATCTGTCTTAATATAATAGAGACAGTAGATCTAGCTGGTCTGTCATAATATAATAGAGACAGTAGATCTAGCTGGTCTGTCATATTATATTAGAAACAATAGATCTAGCTGGTCTGTCATAATATAATAGAGACAGTAGATCAAGCTGGTCTGTCATATTATCATAGAGACAGTAGATCTAGCTGGTCTGTCAAATTATAATAGAGACAGTAGATCTAGCTGGTCTGTCAAATTATAATAGAGACAGTAGATCTAGCTGGTCTGTCATAATATAATAGAGGCAGTAGATCTAGCTGGTCTGTCATAATATAATAGAAACAGTAGATATAGCTGGTCTGTCATAGTACAATAGAGACAGTAGATCTAGCTGGTCTGTCATAAAAGAATAGACACAGTAGATCTAGCTGGTCTGTCATAATATAATATAATAGAGACAGAATATCTACCTGGTCTGTCATAATATAATAGAAACAGCAGATCTAGCTGGTCTGTCATATTATAATAGAGACAGTAGATCTAGCTGGTCTGTCATAACAGAATAGAGACAGTAGATCTAGCTGGTCTGTCATACTATAATAGAGACAGTAGATCTAGCTGGTCTGTCATAATAAAATAGAGATAGTAGATATAGCTGGTCTGTCATAATATAATAGAGACAGTAGATCTAGCTGGTCTGTCATAATATAATAGAGACAGTAGATCTAGCTGGTCTGTCATAATATAATAGAGACAGTAGATCTAGCTGGTCTGTCATAATATAATAGAGACAGTAGATCTAGCTGGTCTGTCATAATATAATAGAGACAGTAGATCTAGCTGGTCTGTCATAATATAATAGAGACAGTAGATCTAGCTGGTCTGTCATAATATAATAGAGACAGTAGATCTAGCTGGTCTGTCATAATATAATAGAGACAGTAGATCTAGCTGGTCTGTCATATTATAATAGAGACAGTAGATCTAGCTGGTCTGTCATAATATAATAGAGACAGTAGATCTAGCTGGTCTGTCAAATTATAATAGAGACAGTAGATCTAGCTGGTCTGTCATAATATAATAGAGACAGTAGATCTAGCTGGTCTGTCATAATATAATAGAGACAGTAGATCTAGCTGGTCTGTCATATTATAATAGAGACAGTAGATCTAGCTGGTCTGTCATATTATAATAGAGACAGTAGATCTAGCTGGTCTGTCATATTATAATAGAGACAGTAGATCTAGCTGGTCTGTCATATTATAATAGAGACAGTAGATCTAGCTGGTCTGTCATAATTATAATAGAGACAGTAGATCTAGCTGGTCTGTCATATTATAATAGAGACAGTAGATCTAGCTGGTCTGTCATAATATAATAGAGACAGTAGATCTAGCTGGTCTGTCATAATATAATAGAGACAGTAGATCTAGCTGGTCTGTCATAATATAATAGAGACAGTAGATCTAGCTGGTCTGTCATAATATAATAGAGACAGTAGATCTAGCTGGTCTGTCATAATATAATATAATAGAGACAGAATATCTACCTGGTCTGTCATAATATAATAGAAACAGCAGATCTAGCTGGTCTGTCATATTATAATAGAGACAGTAGATCTAGCTGATCTGTCATAACAGAATAGAGACAGTAGATCTAGCTGGTCTGTCATACTATAATAGAGACAGTAGATCTAGCTGGTCTGTCATAATATAATAGAGACAGTAGATCTAGCTGGTCTGTCATAATATAATAGAGACAGTAGATCTAGCTGGTCTGTCATAATATAATAGAGACAGTAGATCTAGCTGGTCTGTCATAATATAATAGAGACAGTAGATCTAGCTGGTCTGTCATAATATAATAGAGACAGCAGATCTAGCTGGTCTGTCATAATATAATAGAGACAGTAGATCTAGCTGGTCTGTCATAATATAATAGAGACAGTAGATCTAGCTGGTCTGTCATAATATAATAGAGACAGTAGATCTAGCTGGTCTGTCATAATATAATAGAGACAATAGATCTAGTTGGTCTGTCATAATATAATAGAGACAGTAGATCTAGCTGGTCTGTCATAATATAATAGAGACAGTAGATCTAGCTGGTCTGTCATATTATATAATAGAGACAGTAGATCTAGCTGGTCTGTCATAATATAATAGAGACAGTAGATCTAGCTGGTCTGTCATAATATAATAGAGACAGTAGATCTAGCTGGTCTGTCATAATTATAATAGAGACAGTAGATCTAGCTGGTCTGTCATAATATAATAGAGACAGTAGATCTAGCTGGTCTGTCATAATATAATAGAGACAGTAGATCTAGCTGGTCTGTCATAATATAATAGAGACAGTAGATCTAGCTGGTCTGTCATAATATAATAGAGACAGTAGATCTAGCTGGTCTGTCATAATATAATAGAGACAGTAGATCTAGCTGGTCTGTCATAATATAATAGAGACAGTAGATCTAGCTGGTCTGTCATAATATAATAGAGACAGTAGATCTAGCTGGTCTGTCATAATATAATAGAGACAGTAGATCTAGCTGGTCTGTCATAATATAATAGAGACAGTAGATCTAGCTGGTCTGTCATAATATAATAGAGACAGTAGATCTAGCTGGTCTGTCATAATATAATAGAGACAGTAGATCTAGCTGGTCTGTCATAATATAATAGAGACAGTAGATCTAGCTGGTCTGTCATAATATAATAGAGACAGTAGATCTAGCTGGTCTGTCATAATATAATAGAGACAGTAGATCTAGCTGGTCTGTCATAATATAATAGAGACAGTAGATCTAGCTGGTCTGTCATAATATAATAGAGACAGTAGATCTAGCTGGTCTGTCATAATATAATAGAGACAGTAGATCTAGCTGGTCTGTCATAATATAATAGAGACAGTAGATCTAGCTGGTCTGTCATATTATAATAACAGTAGATCTAGCTGGTCTGTCATATTATAATAGAGACAGTAGATATAGCTGGTCTGTGATATTATAATAGAGACAGTAGATCTAGCTGGTCTGTCATAATATAATAGAGACAGTAGATCTAGCTGGTCTGTCATAATATAATAGAGACAGTAGATCTAGCTGGTCTGTCATATTATAATAGAGACAGTAGATCTAGCTGGTCTGTCATGTTATAATAGAGCCAGTAGATCTAGCTGGTCTGTCATATTATAATAGAGACAGTAGATCTAGCTGGTCTGTCATATTATATTAGAAACAGTAGATCTAGCTGGTCTGTCATAATATAATAGAAACAGTAGATCTAGCTGGTCTGTCAAATTATAATAGAGACAGTAGATCGAGCTGGTCTGTCAAATTATAATAGAGACAGTAGATCTAGCTGGTCTGTCATAATATAATAGAGACAGTAGATCGAGCTGGTCTGTTATATAATAATAACAGTAGATCTAGCTGGTCTGTCATATTATAATAGAGCCAGTAGATCTAGCTGGTCTGTCATAATATAATAGAGACAGTAGATCTAGCTGGTCTGTCATATTATATTAGAAACAGTAGATATAGCTGGTCTGTCATAATATAATAGAGACAGTAGATCGAGCTGGTCTGTCATAATATAATAGAGACAGTAGATCTAGCTGGTCTGTCATATTATAATAGAGACAGTAGATCTAGCTGGTCTGTCTTAATATAATAGAGACAGTAGATCTAGCTGGTCTGTCATAATATAATAGAGACAGTAGATCTAGCTGGTCTGTCATAATATAATAGAGACAGTAGATCTAGCTGGTCTGTCATTATAATAGAGACAGTAGATCTAGCTGGTCTGTCATAATATAATAGAGACAGTAGATCTAGCTGGTCTGTCATATAATATAATAGAGACAGTAGATCTAGCTGGTCTGTCATATTATAATAGAAACAGTAGATCTAGCTGGTCTGTCATAATATAATAGAGACAGTAGATCTAGCTGGTCTGTCATATTATAATAGAGACAGTAGATCTAGCTGGTCTGTCAAATTAGAATAGAGACAGTAGATCTAGCTGGTCTGTCATAATATAATAGAGACAGTAGATCTAGCTGGTCTGTCATAATATAATAGAGACAGTAGATCTAGCTGGTCTGTCATAATATAATAGAAACAGTAGATCTAGCTGGTCTGTCATAATATAATAGAGACAGTAGATCTAGCTGGTCTGTCATAATATAATAGAGACAGTAGATCTAGCTGGTCTGTCATAATATAATATAATAGAGACAGAATATCTACCTGGTCTGTCATAATATAATAGAGACAGTAGATCTAGCTGGTCTGTCATATTATAATAGAGACAGTAGATCTAGCTGGTCTGTCATAATATAATAGAGACAGTAGATCTAGCTGGTCTGTCATAATATAATAGAGACAGTAGATCTAGCTGGTCTGTCATAATATAATAGAGACAGTAGATATAGCTGGTCTGTCATAATATAATAGAGACAGTAGATCTAGCTGGTCTGTCATAATATAATAGAGACAGTAGATCTAGCTGGTCTGTCATAATATAATAGAGACAGTAGATCTAGCTGGTCTGTCATAATATAATAGAGACAGTAGATCTAGCTGGTCTGTCATAATATAATAGAGACAGTAGATCTAGCTGGTCTGTCATAATATAATAGAGACAGTAGATCTAGCTGGTCTGTCATAATATAATAGAGACAGTAGATCTAGCTGGTCTGTCATAATATAATAGAGACAGTAGATCTAGCTGGTCTGTCATATTATAATAGAGACAGTAGATCTAGCTGGTCTGTCATAAATATAATAGAGACAGTAGATCTAGCTGGTCTGTCATAATATAATAGAGACAGTAGATCTAGCTGGTCTGTCATAATATAATAGAGACAGTAGATCTAGCTGGTCTGTCATAATATAATAGAGACAGTAGATCTAGCTGGTCTGTCATAATATAATAGAGACAGTAGATCTAGCTGGTCTGTCATATTATAATAGAGACAGTAGATCTAGCTGGTCTGTCATATTATAATAGAGACAGTAGATCTAGCTGGTCTGTCATAATATAATAGAGACAGTAGATCTAGCTGGTCTGTCATAATATAATAGAGACAGTAGATCTAGCTGGTCTGTCATATTATAATAGAGACAGTAGATCTAGCTGGTCTGTCATATTATAATAGAGACAGTAGATCTAGCTGGTCTGTCATAGTATAATAGAGACAGTAGATCTAGCTGGTCTGTCATAATATAATAGAGACAGTAGATCTAGCTGGTCTGTCATAATATAATAGAAACAGTAGATCTAGCTGGTCTGTCATAATATAATATAATAGAGACAGAATATCTACCTGGTCTGTCATAATATAATAGAAACAGCAGATCTAGCTGGTCTGTCATATTATAATAGAGACAGTAGATCTAGCTGGTCTGTCATAATATAATAGAGACAGTAGATCTAGCTGGTCTGTCATAATATAATAGAGACAGTAGATCTAGCTGGTCTGTCATAATATAATAGAGATAGTAGATATAGCTGGTCTGTCATAATATAATAGAGACAGTAGATCTAGCTGGTCTGTCATAATATAATAGAGACAGTAGATCTAGCTGGTCTGTCATAATATAATAGAGACAGTAGATCTAGCTGGTCTGTCATAATATAATAGAGACAGCAGATCTAGCTGGTCTGTCATAATATAATAGAGACATTAGATCTACCTGGTCTGTCAAAATATAACACAGACAGTAGATCTAGCTGGTCTGTCATAATATAATAGAGACAGTAGATCTAGCTGGTCTGTCATATTATAATAGAGACAGTAGATCTAGCTGGTCTGTCATAATATAATAGAGACAGTAGATATAGCTGGTCTGTCATATTATAATAGAGACAGTAGATCTAGCTGGTCTGTCATAATATAATAGAGACAGTAGATCTAGCTGGTCTGTCATAATATAATAGAGACAGTAGATCTAGCTGGTCTGTCATAATATAATAGAGACAGTAGATCTAGCTGGTCTGTCATAATATAATAGAGACAGTAGATCTAGCTGGTCTGTCATAATATAATAGAGACAGTAGATCTAGCTGGTCTGTCATAATATAATAGAGACAGTAGATCTAGCTGGTCTGTCATAATTATAATAGAGACAGTAGATCTAGCTGGTCTGTCATAATATAATAGAGACAGTAGATCTAGCTGGTCTGTCATAATATAATAGAGACAGTAGATCTAGCTGGTCTGTCATAATATAATAGAGACAGTAGATCTAGCTGGTCTGTCATAATATAATAGAGACAGTAGATCTAGCTGGTCTGTCATAATATAATAGAGACAGCAGATCTAGCTGGTCTGTCATAATATAATAGAGACAGTAGATCTACCTGGTCTGTCAAAATATAACACAGACAGTAGATCTAGCTGGTCTGTCATAATATAATATAATAGAGACAGAATATCTACCTGGTCTGTCATAATATAATAGAAACAGCAGATCTAGCTGGTCTGTCATATTATAATAGAGACAGTAGATCTAGCTGATCTGTCATAACAGAATAGAGACAGTAGATCTAGCTGGTCTGTCATACTATAATAGAGACAGTAGATCTAGCTGGTCTGTCATAATAAAATAGAGATAGTAGATATAGCTGGTCTGTCATAATATAATAGAGACAGTAGATCTAGCTGGTCTGTCATAATATAATAGAGACAGTAGATCTAGCTGGTCTGTCATAATATAATAGAGACAGTAGATCTAGCTGGTCTGTCATAATATAATAGAGACAGTAGATCTAGCTGGTCTGTCATAATATAATAGAGACAGTAGATCTAGCTGGTCTGTCAAATTATAATAGAGACAGTAGATCTAGCTGGTCTGTCATAATATAATAGAGACAGTAGATCTAGCTGGTCTGTCATAATATAATAGAGACAGTAGATCGAGCTGGTCTGTCATAATATAATAGAGACAGTAGATCTAGCTGGTCTGTCATAATATAATAGAGACAGTAGATCTAGCTGGTCTGTCATATTATAATAGAAACAGTAGATCTAGCTGGTCTGTCATAATATAATAGAGACAGTAGATCTAGCTGGTCTGTCATAATTATAATAGAGACAGTAGATCTAGCTGGTCTGTCATAATATAATAGAGACAGTAGATCTAGCTGGTCTGTCATAAATTATAATAGAGACAGTAGATCTAGCTGGTCTGTCATAATATAATAGAGACAGTAGATCTAGCTGGTCTGTCATATATATAATAGAGACAGTAGATCTAGCTGGTCTGTCATAATATAATAGAGACAGTAGATCTAGCTGGTCTGTCATAATATAATAGAGACAGTAGATCTAGCTGGTCTGTCATAATATAATAGAGACAGTAGATCTAGCTGGTCTGTCATATTATAATAGAGACAGTAGATCTAGCTGGTCTGTCATAATATAATAGAGACAGTAGATCTAGCTGGTCTGTCATAATATAATAGAGACAGTAGATCTAGCTGGTCTGTCATATTATAATAGAGACAGTAGATCTAGCTGGTCTGTCATAATATAATAGAGACAGTAGATCTAGCTGGTCTGTCATAATATAATAGAGACAGTAGATCTAGCTGGTCTGTCATAATATAATAGAGACAGTAGATCTAGCTGGTCTGTCATAATATAATAGAGACAGTAGATCTAGCTGGTCTGTCATAATATAATAGAGACAGTAGATCTAGCTGGTCTGTCATAATATAATAGAGACAGTAGATCTAGCTGGTCTGTCATAATATAATAGAGACAGTAGATCTAGCTGGTCTGTCATAATATAATAGAGACAGTAGATCTAGCTGGTCTGTCATAATATAATAGAGACAGTAGATCTAGCTGGTCTGTCATAATATAATAGAGACAGTAGATCTAGCTGGTCTGTCATAATATAATAGAGACAGTAGATCTAGCTGGTCTGTCATAATATAATAGAGACAGTAGATCTAGCTGGTCTGTCATAATATAATAGAGACAGTAGATCTAGCTGGTCTGTCATAATATAATAGAGACAGTAGATCTAGTTGGTCTGTCATAATATAATAGAGACATCAGATCTAGTTGGTCTGTCATTATATAATAGAGACAGTAGATCTAGCTGGTCTGTCATAATATAATAGAGACAGTAGATCTAGTTGGTCTGTCATAATATAATAGAGACAGTAGATCTAGCTGGTCTGTCATAATATAATAGAGACAGTAGATCTAGCTGGTCTGTCATATAATAATAACAGTAGATCTAGCTGGTCTGTCATATTATAATAGAGACAGTAGATCTAGCTGGTCTGTCATATTATAATAGAGACAGAAGATCTAGCTGGTCTGTCATATTATAATAGAGACAGTAGATCTAGCTGGTCTGTCATAATATAATAGAGACAGTAGATCTAGCTGGTCTGTCATAATATAATAGAGACAGTAGATCTAGCTGGTCTGTCATGTTATAATAGAGACAGTAGATCTAGCTGGTCTGTCATAATATAATAGAGACAGTAGATCTAGCTGGTCTGTCATATTATAATAGAGACAGTAGATCTAGCTGGTCTGTCATAATATAATAGAGACAGTAGATCTAGCTGGTCTGTCATAATTATAATAGAGACAGTAGATCTAGCTGGTCTGTCATAATATAATAGAGACAGTAGATCTAGCTGGTCTGTCATAATATAATAGAGACAGTAGATCTAGCTGGTCTGTTATAATATAATAGAGACAGTAGATCTAGCTGGTCTGTCATAATATAATAGAGACAGTAGATCTAGCTGGTCTGTCATAATATAATAGAGACAGTAGATCTAGCTGGTCTGTCATAATATAATAGAGACAGTAGATCTAGCTGGTCTGTCATAATATAATAGAGACAGTAGATCTAGCTGGTCTGTCATAATATAATAGAGACAGTAGATCTAGCTGGTCTGTCATATTATAATAGAGACAGTAGATCTAGCTGGTCTGTCATAATATAATAGAGACAGTAGATCTAGCTGGTCTGTCATAATATAATAGAGACAGTAGATCTAGCTGGTCTGTCATATATAATAGAGACAGTAGATCTAGCTGGTCTGTCATAAATATAATAGAGACAGTTGATCAAGCTGGTCTGTCATATTATAATAGAGACAGTAGATCTAGCTGATCTGTCATATTATAATAGAGACAGTAGATCTAGCTGGTCTGTCATATTATATTAGAGACAGTAGATATAGCTGGTATATCATATTATAATAGAGACAGTAGATCTAGCTGGTCTGTCATATTATAATAGAGACAGTAGATCTAGCTAGTCTGTCATAATATAATAGAGACAGTAGATCTAGCTGGTATGTCATAATATAATAGAGACAGTAGATCTAGCTGGTCTGTCATAATATAATAGAGACAGTAGATCTAGCTGGTCTGTCATAATATAATAGAGACAGTAGATCTAGCTGGTCTGTCATAATATAATAGAGACAGTAGATCTAGCTGGTCTGTCATAATATAATAGAGACAGTAGATCTAGCTGGTCTGTCATAATATAATATAATAGAGACAGAATATCTACCTGGTCTGTCATAATATAATAGAAACAGCAGATCTAGCTGGTCTGTCATATTATAATAGAGACAGTAGATCTAGCTGATCTGTCATAACAGAATAGAGACAGTAGATCTAGCTGGTCTGTCATACTATAATAGAGACAGTAGATCTAGCTGGTCTGTCATAATAAAATAGAGATAGTAGATATAGCTGGTCTGTCATAATATAATAGAGACAGTAGATCTAGCTGGTCTGTCATAATATAATAGAGACAGTAGATCTAGCTGGTCTGTCATAATATAATAGAGACAGTAGATCTAGCTGGTCTGTCATAATATAATAGAGACAGCAGATCTAGCTGGTCTGTCATAATATAATAGAGACAGTAGATCTAGCTGGTCTGTCAAAATATAATACAGACAGTAGATCTAGCTGGTCTGTCATAATATAATAGAGACAGTAGATCTAGCTGGTCTGTCATATTATAATAGAGACAGTAGATCTAGCTGGTCTGTCATAATATAATAGAGACAGTAGATCTAGCTGGTCTGTCAAATTATAATAGAGACAGTAGATCTAGCTGGTCTGTCAAATTATAATAGAGACAGTAGATCTAGCTGGTCTGTCATAATATAATAGAGACAGTAGATCTAGCTGGTCTGTCATAATATAATAGAGACAGTAGATCTAGCTGGTCTGTCATATTATAATAGAGACAGTAGATCTAGCTGGTCTGTCATATTATAATAGAGACAGTAGATCTAGCTGGTCTGTCATATTATAATAGAGACAGTAGATCAAGCTGGTCTGTCATATTATAATAGAGACAGTAGATCTAGCTGGTCTGTCAAATTATAATAGAGACAGTAGATCTAGCTGGTCTGTCATAATATAATAGAGACAGTAGATCGAGCTGGTCTGTCATATAATAATAACAGTAGATATAGCTGGTCTGTCATAGTACAATAGAGATCATAGATCTAGCTGGTCTGTCATAATATAATAGAGACAGTAGATCTAGCTGGTCTGTCATAATATAATAGCGACAGTAGATCTCGCTGGTCTGTCATAATATAATATAATAGAGACAGAATATCTACCTGGTCTGTCATAATATAATAGAGACAGCAGATCTAGCTGGTCTGTCATATTATAATAGAGACAGTAGATCTAGCTGATCTGTCATAACAGATTAGAGACAGTAGATCTAGCTGGTCTGTCATACTATAATAGAGACAGTAGATCTAGCTGGTCTGTCATAATAAAATAGAGATAGTAGATATAGCTGGTCTGTCATAATATAATAGAGACAGTAGATCTAGCTGGTCTGTCATAATATAATAGAGACAGTAGATCTAGCTGGTCTGTCATAATATAATAGAGACAGTAGATCTAGCTGGTCTGTCATAATATAATAGAGACAGCAGATCTAGCTGGTCTGTCATAATATAATAGAGACAGTAGATCTACCTGGTCTGTCATAATATAATAGAGACAGTAGATCTAGCTGGTCTGTCATAATATAATAGAGACAGTAGATCTAGTTGGTCTGTCATAATATAATAGAGACAGTAGATCTAGTTGGTCTGTAATAATATAATAGAGACATTAGATCTAGTTGGTCTGTCATACTATAATAGAGACAGTAGATCTAGCTGATCTGTCATAACAGAATAGAGACAGTAGATCTAGCTGGTCTGTCATAATATATTAGAGACAGTAGATCTAGCTGGTCTGTCATAATATATTAGAGACAGTAGATCTAGCTGGTCTGTCATATTATATTAGAAACAATAGATCTAGCTGGTCTGTCATAATATAATAGAGACAGTAGATCGAGCTGGTCTGTCAAATTATAATAGAGACAGTAGATCTAGCTGGTCTGTCATAATTATAATAGAGACAGTAGATCGAGCTGGTCTGTCATAATATAATAGAGACAGTAGATCTAGCTGGTCTGTCATAATATAATAGAGACAGTAGATCTAGCTGGTCTGTCATGTAATAATAAGACAGTAGATCTAGCTGGTCTGTCATATTATAATAGAGACAGTAGATCTAGCTGGTCTGTCATAATATAATAGAGACAGTAGATCTAGCTGGTCTGTCATAATATAATAGAGACAGTAGATCTAGCTGGTCTGTCATATTATAATAGAGCCAGTAGATCTAGCTGGTCTGTCATAATATAATAGAGACAGTAGATCTAGCTGGTCTGTCATAATATAATAGAGACAGTAGATCTAGCTGGTCTGTCATATTATAATAGAAACAGTAGATCTAGCTGGTCTGTCATAATATAATAGAGACAGTAGATCTAGCTGGTCTGTCAAATTATCATAGAGACAGTAGATCTAGCTGGTCTGTCAAATTATAATAGAGACAGTAGATCGAGCTGGTCTGTCAAATTAGAATAGAGACAGTAGATCTAGCTGGTCTGTCATAATATAATAGAGACAGTAGATCGAGCTGGTCTGTCATATAATAATAACAGTAGATCTAGCTGGTCTGTCATATTATAATAGAGCCAGTAGATCTAGCTGGTCTGTCATATTATAATAGAGACAGTAGATCTAGCTGGTCTGTCATATTATAATAGAGCCAGTAGATCTAGCTGGTCTGTCATATTATAATAGAGACAGTAGATCTAGCTGGTCTGTCATATTATAATAGAGACAGTAGATCTAGTTGGTCTGTCATAATATAATAGAGACAGTAGATCTAGCTGGTCTGTCATATTATATTAGAGACAGTAGATCTAGCTGGTCTGTCATAATATAATAGAGACAGTAGATCTAGCTGGTCTGTCATAATATAATAGAGACAGTAGATCTAGCTGGTCTGTCATAATATAATAGAGACAGTAGATCTAGCTGGTCTGTCATTATAATAGAGACAGTAGATCTAGTTGGTCTGTCATAATATAATAGAGACAGTAGATCTAGCTGGTCTGTCATATTATAATAGAGACAGTAGATCTAGCTGGTCTGTCATAATATAATAGAGACAGTAGATCTAGCTGGTCTGTCATAATATAATAGAGACAGTAGATCTAGCTGGTCTGTCAAATTATAATAGAGACAGTAGATCTAGCTGGTCTGTCAAATTAGAATAGAGACAGTAGATCTAGCTGGTCTGTCATATATAATAGAGCCAGTAGATCTAGCTGGTCTGTCATATTATAATAGAGACAGTAGATCTAGCTGGTCTGTCATAATATAATAGAGACAGTAGATCTAGCTGGTCTGTCATGTTATAATAGAGCCAGTAGATCTAGCTGGTCTGTCATATTATAATAGAGACAGTAGATCTAGTTGGTCTGTCATAATATAATAGAGACAGTAGATCTAGTTGGTCTGTCATAATATAATAGAGACAGCAGATCTAGCTGGTCTGTCATAATATAATAGAGACAGTAGATCTAGCTGGTCTGTCATAATATAATAGAGACAGTAGATCAAGCTGGTCTGTCATAATATAATAGAGACAGTAGATCTAGTTGGTCTGTCATAATATAATAGAGACAGTAGATCTAGCTGGTCTGTCATAATATAATAGAGACAGTAGATCAAGCTGGTCTGTCATAATATATTAGAGACAGTTGATCTAGCTGGTCTGTCATAATATAATAGAGGCAGTAGATCTAGCTGGTCTGTCATAATATCATAGAGACAGTAGATTAACCTGGTCTTTCATAGTATAATAGAGACAGTAGATCTAGCTGGTCTGTCATAATATAATAGCGACAGTAGATCTCGCTGGTCTGTCATAATATAATATAATAGAGACAGAATATCTACCTGGTCTGTCATAATATAATAGAGACAGCAGATCTAGCTGGTCTGTCATATTATAATAGAGACAGTAGATCTAGCTGATCTGTCATAACAGAATAGAGACAGTCGATCTAGATGTTCTGTCATAATATAATAGAGACAGTAGATCTAGCTGTTCTGTCATAATATAATAGAGACAGTAGATCTAGTTCGTCTGTCATAATATAATAGAGACAGTAGATCTAGTTCGTCTGCCATAATATATTAGAGACAGTAGATCTAGCTGGTCTGTCATATTATAATAGAGACAGTAGATCTAGCTGGTCTGTCATATTATATTAGAAACAATAGATCTAGCTGGTCTGTCATAATATAATAGAGACAGTAGAGTCTAGCTGGTCTGTCAAATTATCATAGAGACAGTAGATCTAGCTGGTCTGTCAAATTATAATAGAGACAGTAGATCGAGCTGGTCTGTCAAATTAGAATAGAGACAGTAGATCAAGCGGTCTGTCATAATATAATAGAGACAGTAGATCGAGCTGGTCTGCCATGTAATAATAACAGTAGATCTAGCTGGTCTGTCATATTATAATAGAGCCAGTAGATCTAGCTGGTCTGTCTTATTATAATAGAGACAGTAGATCTAGCTGGTCTGTCATATTATAATAGAGCCAGTAGATCTAGCTGGTCTGTCATATTATAATAGAGACAGTAGATCTAGCTGGTCTGTCATATTATAATAGAGACAGTAGATCTAGTTGGTCTGTCATAATATAATAGAGACAGTAGATTTAGCTGGTCTGTCATATTATATTAGAAACAGTAGATCTAGCTGGTCTGTCATAATATAATAGAGACAGTAGATCTAGCTGGTCTGTCTTAATATAATAGAGACAGTAGATCTAGCTGGTCTGTCATAATATAATAGAGACAGTAGATCGAGCTGGTCTGTCATTATAATAGAGACAGTAGATCTAGCTGGTCTGTCATAATATAATAGAAACAGTAGATATAGCTGGTCTGTCATAGTACAATAGACATAGTAGATCTAGCTGGTCTGTCATAAAAGAAAAGACACAGTAGATCTAGCTGGTCTGTCATAATATAATAGAAACAGCAGATCTAGCTGGTCTGTCAAATTATAATAGAGACAGTAGATCGAGCTGGTCTGTCAAATTAGAATAGAGACAGTAGATCTAGCTGGTCTGTCATATTATAATAGAGCCAGTAGATCTAGCTGGTCTGTCATATTATAATAGAGACAGTAGATCTAGCTGGTCTGTGATATTATAATAGAGACAGTAGATCTAGCTGGTCTGTCATGTTATAATAGAGACAGTAGATCTAGCTGGTCTGTCATATTATAATAGAGACAGTAGATCTAGTTGGTCTGTCATAATATAATAGAGACAGTAGATCTAGCTGGTCTGTCATATTATATTAGAAACAGTAGATATAGCTGGTCTGTCATAATATAATAGAGACAGTAGATCTAGCTGGTCTGTCATAATATAATAGAGACAGTAGATCGAGCTGGTCTGTCATTATAATAGAGACAGTAGATCTAGCTGGTCTGTCATAATATAATAGAGACAGTAGATCTAGCTGGTCTGTCATAATATTATAGAGACAGTAGATCAAGCTGGTCTGTCATAATATATTAGAGACAGTTGATCTAGCTGGTCTGTCATAATATAATAGAGGCAGTAGATCTAGCTGGTCTGTCATAATATCATAGAGACAGTAGATTAACCTGGTCTGTCATAATATCATAGAGACAGTAGATCTAGCTGGTCTGTCATAATATATGGCGACAGTAGATCTCGCTGGTCTATATAATATAATATAGCGACAGTAGATCTACCTGGTCTGTCATAATATAATAGAGACAGCGAATCTAGCTGGTCTGTCATATTATAATAGAGACAGAATATCTAGCTGATCTGTCATAACAGAATAGAGACAGTCGATCTAGATGTTCTGTCATAATATAATAGAGACAGTAGATCTAGCTGTTCTGTCATAATATAATAGAGACAGTAGATCTAGATGTTCTGTCATAATATAATAGAGACAGTAGATCTAGCTGTTCTGCCATAATATAATAGAGACAGTAGATCTGGCCCCTGGTCTGTCATATTATAATAGAGACAGTAGATCTAGCTGATCTGTCATAATATAATAGAGACAGTAGATCTATCTGGTCTGTCATAATATAATAGAGACAGTAGATCTAGCTGGTCTGTCATAATATCATAGAGACAGTAGATTAACCTGGTCTTTCATAGTATAATAGAGACAGTAGATCTAGCTGGTCTGTCATAATATAATAGAGACAGTAGATTAACCTGGTCTTTCATAGTATAATAGAGACAGTAGATCTAGCTGGTCTGTCATAATATAATAGAGACAGTAGATTGAGCTGGTCTGTCATAATATAATAGAGACAGTAGATCTAGCTGGTCTGTCATAATATAATAGAGACAGTAGATCAAGCTGGTCTGTCATAATATAATAGAGACAGTAGATCTAGCTGGTCTGTCATAATATAATAGAGACAGTAGATCTAGCTGGTCTGTCATAATATAATAGAGACAGTAGATCTAGCTGGTCTGTCATAATATAATAGAGACAGTAGATCTAGCTGGTCTGTCATAATATAATAGAGACAGTAGATCTAGCTGGTCTGTCATAATATAATAGAGACAGTAGATCTAGCCTGGTCTGTCATAATATAATAGAGACAGTAGATCTAGCTGGTCTGTCATAATATAATAGAGACAGTAGATCTAGCTGGTCTGTCATAATATAATAGAGACAGTAGATCTAGCTGGTCTGTCATAATATAATAGAGACAGTAGATCTAGCTGGTCTGTCATAATATAATAGAGACAGTAGATCTAGCTGGTCTGTCATAATATAATAGAGACAGTAGATCTAGCTGGTCTGTCATAATATAATAGAGACAGTAGATCTAGCTGGTCTGTCATAATATAATAGAGACAGTAGATCTAGCTGGTCTGTCATAATATAATAGAGACAGTAGATCTAGCTGGTCTG
>NW_026277037.1:0-5871 GCF_023373465.1 Oncorhynchus keta
ACTTGGTGATGCTGGTTAGCCTTCTCTGTATCCAAGAAAGAATATCCAAGAAGTAATATCTCAAAGTAGAATATTGGCAGAGGCAGACACAGGCTATGCCTCATCTCTCCATGGACAATTTTAGTTCCTGCTGTGACTGTCTGCACTGTCTTATGAGTGGTGATTATGACAACAACAACACTACAGCCAATCATGTAGGCCTAGGTCTATGTTTGTATTTCTGCTGGATTCTGTCATAGGATGGTGACGACCCCAGCCAATCATGTGAGTGGATGTTTTTCTCCAATCTCAGTTGCCAGGGAATCATAGGATAATCTTTATTCAGATCATAGCTGACCACTTACCAGCATTATCTACTAAAGCTGTGTTTATTTGTAAACACACTGAAATCAGAACGCAATGGCCAGTGCTCTTTCTTCATATTGAACAGCATGGACATACCTGCAGTGAGCTTTCACCAAGGGCTCCTCCATTACAACCTTCTCTGAGAAGAATAAGCATATGTACAGAACGTTATAACACACTTACTAGCCTACACTTAGTTGCTGGACTGCTATCTTTAGTTCAGCTGGTGTTTGAATAGCATGTGTTACTTAAGCTGTTTATGGCTGGGATCCTCTCAGACCAGCTGGTTGGCACCTGGAGCACTTAGCATGTACAGTGAAACTTCTCTTTCAATATGGCTTTTAAGTAACGTTTATTAATCCTATTTTATGGCTGTATTATCAATATACCTTAATACCTGTATATTTGATGTGTTGTGGACTAAGTTGTTGGATGAAGCCAAGATTCATATCTGCATTTTATCCTTAAAGCCCAGTTGGCATCTGCCTTTACTCATCCTCAACCCTGTATAGGCAGCTGTGAGTGTGTGTGTGTTTGTGCGTGTGTGCAACTGAGGTGTGGATCTTGTGAGGCTGGCCAAATAATCCACAAGGAAATATTGTTATTAATGATGATGATCTCAGATTGACGACCAGTCCCAACTGGGATCATGAATTCCTCTTGGATGGAGGAGCTACAGCAATGTATGGATATGGATGGAGGATCTAGGAGGACTGTATGGATGAAGGATTCATTAAAACCAGAGTATGCACTGTTTGATATTCTGGATATATAGCAGAGCAGAGCCTCTCTCAGAGGCGTAGGAGAGGACTGCTGCAGCCTTCCTCAGCCTCCCCTTTGATGATGAGTGGAGCAGACGAATCCGGGCCTCTGAGAGATGAGAGATGCTTGGCTAGGGGACTAAAAACATGACGTTACACATGCACACTAACTCAGTGTTCGACTAACTCAGTGTTCTGACTACACACAAAACAACTCCTGACTAGGGCTGTGATGGTCATTGGATTTTGGATGACAGTTATTGGTCAGTCAAATGATCGCGGTCACCGTTATAGCCGTTAGAATAGCAAGACGCACATTTTCTCCTCTCCTTAGCTCCTGACTGCATGTGCTGCTGCTGCGGGTTTGCTAAACACCTTGCTTGTTTTTTAAAGTTTTCATCACTATTGGATTCCCATGTTACCGCAGAAACAAGACTACCATACAAATGCCATCTCTTTAGTCAACTGTTTTGTTTCACAAAACAATACATATATAATAGAGTCGACGATTAATCGAATAGCCGATTAATTAGAACCGATTTCAAGTTTTTCATATTGTGAGGTCCCTGGCAATTCCCCAACCCTACCTCTCAGACACTATCAGAGGGATGACTTCTGACCCCCAGGGTTTGCTGTGTGCTACACAGTGCCTGCTGCTTTTGTCACTGATTAGAATAAGAATTTATGCCCCCTGTCATTTTCATTAATAATATTATATAGCAAGGGCTAGTTTTCCATTGATCAGCAGCTATTATAAATACAGTTTCTTGTTGTACTATTTTCTACCTTTCTACATAGTTGTCTTGTTTCACTCTTTGCCCTTCAGGCCGAAGGGGAACATAAAGTATATAAAAGCTGTCTGACTTGGTCGATGTTTTGTCATAGCAGCAGCTGGCTGTCGATATAGTCTAGTTGGAGCACAGATTGGGTTTTAGCGCTTCCAGATAATACAATTAACCTTTCTTTTCAGAATAGCCACTTTCTTATTACCTGTTTTGAGCTGTTGATTAGATGGTATTCTTAGCCGATGTCAACATAACTCAGTGACGGTGTCAGTCAGATTGGTCATGTTCTTGAGCTTTGGGTTAGGGTCCCACCACCTGCTCTGTCCTTTTGCGGCTTGTTTTGATGAGAGCATCCATCAGTCCATATTACATAATCGTATGATGATGGTTGTTATAGAGGAGCAATTAGAAGTATGGGCCATGATTAGGGCTGTTGCAGTGACGGGTGGCGGTGACCGTATTACCGGCGCACCAGCAGTCATGAGTAAACCTCAGTAAAATTCCCGTGACCATTGAGTCATGGTAATCTCCTTTATGCACCCTGGACATGCTTTGGTAGTACCCAACTTGCTAACTACCATCAGGTCCTAATGGCCTTCTACTCAGTTCTCTATTGTCCCTCTAACCACTCTGACATCAAAGCAAATTAAATGGAAAATCACATCAAAGCACTTATCATCAAACAGCAGGCCTATCAAACTCACCTCACTGTGATGATCAATTTGAAGAAAGCTCAGTTCAACAGCAGGTTTTAAATGTTGTGAGATGTATTTTCAACCACAACACGACAGAATGGACAACGCTTTCTAAGGTGATGATTATTTCATAACACCCATACGCATATTAGAGCTTATGCATATGCATAGGTTTATGAGCCCAAGCCCCCAAAAATGTCCCTGAATTAAAATTAGGATTGTGCCCTTTTACCATACATAACCTGCCACATATTGCGGATGGCAGAAAAACATGAAACAAAACTGATTTAAGAGGTATTTGGTACATAATTGGTCTAGCCTTTGCTGCCGCCCCCCTTTCGGAAAAGCTGACCACGACTCCATTTTGCTGATCCCTGCCTACAGGCAGAAATTAAAACAAGAGGCTCCCACGCTGAGGTCTGTCCAACGCTGGTCAGACCAAGCTGACTCTACACTCCAAGACTGCTTCCATCACGTGGACTGGGACATGTTTCGTATTGCGTCAGATGGGAATATTGACGAATACGCTGATTGGGTGTATGCTGAGTTCATTAGAACGTCGTCGAAAGATGTCGTTCCCATAGCAACGATAAAAACATTCCCTAACCAGAAACCGTGGATTGATGGCAGCATTCGAGTGAAACTGAAGCGCGAACCACTGCTTTTAATCAGGGGCAAGGTGTCTGGCAACATGACTGAATACAAACAGTGCAGCTATTCCCTCCGCAAGGCTATTAAACAAGCTAAGCGTCAGTACAGAGACACAAAGTGGAATCTCAATTCAACGGCTCAGACACAAGAGGCATGTGGCAGGGTCTACAGTCAATCACGGACTACAAGATGAAATCCAGCCCAGTCACGGACCAGGATGTCTCTGCTCCCAGGCAGACTAAATAACTTTTTGCCCGCTTTGAGGACAATACAGTGCCACTGACACGGCCTGCAAAACGGAAACATGCGGGTCTCTCTCCTTCACTGCAGCCGAGGTGGCAGACATTTAAACGTGTTAACCCTTGCAAGGCTGCAGGCCCAGACGGCATCCCCAGCCGCGCCTCAGAGCATGCGCAGACCAGCTGGCCGGTGTGTTTACGGACATGCCAATCAACTCATACCAGTCTGCTGTTCCTACATGCTTCAAGAGGGCCACCATTGTTCCTGTTCCTGAAGAAAGCTAAGGTAACTGAGCCAAACGACTACCGCCCGTAGCACTCACCCGTCATCATGAAGTGCTTGGAGAGACCAGTCAAGGACCATATCACCTCCACCCTACCTGACACCCTAGACCCACTCCAATTTGCTTACCGCCCAAATAGGTCCACAGACGATGCACCAAACCACACTGCACACCCGGCCCTAACCCACCTGGACAAGAGGAATACCTATGTGAGAATGCTGCCCATCGACCACAGCTCGGCATTCAACACCATAGTACTTCTCCAAGCTCGTCATCAAGCTCGAGACCCTGGGTCTCGACCCCGCCCTGTGCAACTGGGTACTGACTTCCTGACGGGGCCGCCCCCAGGTGGTGAGAGGGTAGGCAACAACATCTCCCTCCCGCTGATCCTAACACGGGGCCCCACAAGGGTGCGTTCTGAGCCCTTCCTGTACTCCTGTTCACCCACGACTGCGTGGCCAATGCTCCAACTCAATCATCAAGTTTGCGGACGACACAACAGTGGTAGGCTTGATTACCAACAACGACGAGACGGCCTACAGGGAGGAGGTGAGGGCCTCTCGGAGTGTGGTGTCAGGAAAATAACCTCACTCAACGCCAACAAAACTAAGGAGATGATTGTGACTTCAGGAACAGCAGAGGAACACCCCCCTATCCACATCGATGGAACAGTAGTGGAGAGGTAGCTAGTTTTAAGTTCCTCGGCATACATCACAGACAAACTGAATTGGTCCACTCACACTGACAGCTGCCGTGAAGAAGGCGCGCAGCAGCGCCTCTTCAACCTCAGGAGGCTGAAGAAATCTCGGCTTGTCACCAAAAGCACTCACAAACTTCTACAGATGCACAATCGAGCATCCTGGCGGGCTGTATCACCGCCTGGTACGGCAACTGCTCCGCCTCAACCGCAAGGCCTAGAGGGTAGTGAGGACTGCACAACGCATCACCGGGGCAAACTACCTGCCTCCAGGACACCTACACCACCCGTTGCATACAGGAAGGCCATAAAGATCATCAAGGACATCAAATCCACCCGAACCACTGCCTGTTCACCCCGCTATCATCCAGAGCATGCGAGGTCAGTACAGGTGCATCAAAGCTGGGATCCAGAGACTGAAAACAGCTTCTATCTCAAGGCCATCAGACTGTTAAACAGCCACTCACTAACAGTGAGTGGCTGTTGCCAACACACTCACACACTGACCCAACTCCAGCCATTTTAATAATGGAATTGATGGGAATTATGTAAATATATCACTAGCCACTTTAAACAATGCTACCTTATATAATGTTACTTACCCTACATTATTCATCTCATATGCATATGTATATACTGTACTCTACATCATCGACTGCATCCTTATGTAACACATGTATCACTAGCCACTTTAACTATGCCACTTTGTTTACTTTGTCTACACACTCATCTCATATGTATATACTGTACTCGATACCATCTACTGTATGCTGCTCTGTACCATCACTCATTCATATATCCTTATGTACATGTTCCTTATCCCCTTACACTGTGTATAATACAGTAGTTTTGGAATTGTTAGTTAGATTACTTGTTGGTTATCACTGCATTGTCGGAACTAGAAGCACAAGCATTTCGCTACACTCGCATTTAACATCTGCTAACCATGTGTATGTGACAAATAAAATTTGATTTGATTTGATTTGATTTGTATTATTATGCACACTGGATGGACTGGTTACCTTATGCTACACTCCAACATTTCTGGGAGAGAACGTATAGCCCTAAGCGATGCTGTTGGTTCAAAATTGTATTTGATTTTGAATAGGCTAGTAATAGGGATTTAAAAAAATATTTTAATAATTAATTGGGTGACACATTACCTTTAGCTATACAGAATATCCCAACTCTGTTCATTTCCATCTCCTCTCTCTCCTTTATTCCTTTCTCAAGCGTGCAGACGGTCTGTCAACAATTTATGAAATGTGTTTCTTTGAGAAAACATGTTACTGTCAATGTTCCCAAACAGATCTCATTGGTTTCCTAAATTAAGCACTGGGACAGCTGCAGGAACAATGTTGGAGAGGCCATGGCATACAGTGTTTGGGTGGAATATCACCTGTCGGGCAGTGAG
>NW_026277038.1:0-2706 GCF_023373465.1 Oncorhynchus keta
AGCTATAGTGTGACTAGTCCCAGCCTCATCGACACAACCTATAACATGATGAGACCCAGCTTCATCTACACCACATATGTCAGAGTCAGGCCCGCGGGCCACATCCGCCCAGAGGAAGGTTTTTTACGGCCCTGGGATGATCTTGATTTATTATTAGAACCGCCCGCAGACCGCAGCAAGCCGGCAGCCTGCAGATCTTTTACACGCACCAATACTACATTTCACAATGCAACGGTGACGCACCGAGCAGTAGGCTGCTTCATTTCAATATTTATTGGTACAGCAGTTGTCAGCATCACAGTAAAATTAACTCTTCAGATACCCATCAAAAATGGCAAACGGAAGGTGGACACTGAGAACCGGGGTTTCAAACAAGGTGGGAGTCGGAGTATTTGTTCACGGAGGTAGCTGGAAAACCTGTGTGTCTTCTGTGTGGAGAAAGTGTGGCGGTACTGAAAGAGTATAATCTGAGACGACATTATGAAACGAAACACGTGGACAAAAACAAGAATATGGACATGGAACAAAGGCTACAAAAGGCAGAGGAATTAAAACGGAGGCCTCAAATCTCGACAGGCTCTGTTCTAAAAGCCAAATCACAAGGCCAGGCTGCTGTCAAGGCCAGTTTTATTTTGGCAGAAGAGATCGCTAAATCAGCCCGGCCATTTACGGAGGGGGATTTCATCAAAAACTGCATGATTAAAGTTTGTGACGAAGTTTGCCCAGAAAAAGGGCAACTCTTTTTAAATGTGAGTCTGAGAGAAACACCATTGCCGAGAGAGTAGACCAGTTGTCCATCAATCTAAAAGAGCAGCTTGTGAAAAAGGGAAAAGATTTCATTGCATATTCCTTGGCTGTGGATGAGAGCACCGACATTTCTGACACATTGCCCAGTTGTCAATTTTCATCCGCGGAGTGGACTCCAGCCTAAGCGTGACAGAGGAGTTTTTGGCTTTACGCTCCTATGCATGGCACAACTACGGGGCATGATTTGTATGGAAGAGGTGTCAAGATGTGTGAAATGAGATGGAGCTGCCTTGGGAAAACTCGTGGGTTTGACAACCGACGGAGCACCTACATGTGTGGACACAGGAGCGGACTGGTGGCGAAGATACGGGAAAAGATGCAAGAGGAAAACGCGACAGGTGAGCTGACAGCTTATCATTGTATCATACACCAGGAAGCGTTGTAGCGGTAAAGCCTTGAAAATGGAGCATGTAATGAGCATCATCACGCGCATAGTCAACTTTATCAGAGCCAAAGGTTTGAATCACCGCCAGTTCAAGGCATTTCTGACGGAGTTAGAAACGGAGCATGGTGATTTGCCTTATCACACAGAGGTGCGATGGCTAAGCCAGGGAAAGGTGCTTCAAAGATGTTTCTGAGCCTGTGAGGAGATTTGTCTGTTCTTGGACAGCAAAGGGAAAGACACAACACAACTCCGAGACGAAATGTTTCTGTGTGAAATGGCTTTTCTGTGTGACATTACGAGTCATCTGAATGCAATGAACTTGCAGCTGCAGGGTCGGGATCGTGTCATCTCTGATATGTACAGTACAGTGAAGGCATTTAAAACCAAACTGACTCTGTGGGAGACGCAGATGCGGAAAGAAAATTTGAGCCACTTTCCCAGCTGCCAGACCATGAAAGAGAAGCTTCTACCAGTGCGTTCCCGAGCGCACAGTTGGCTGATAAAATAGGTATGCTTGCCGCTGACTTTCGACGCCGATTTGCTGACTTTGAAGCACAAAAAGCAGGTTGGAACTGCTCGGCAACCCATTTGCTGTTGACGTGGAAAGCTCACCACCAAACCTCCAAATGGAGTTGATTGACCTCCAATGCAATGATGCACTGAGGGCAAAATATGCGGCAGTGGGTGCTGCGGAGTTCGCCCGCTTCCTCCCGGACACAATGCCCCAGCTGCGCATCCAGGCTGCTCAAACGTTGTCTATGTTTGGCAGCACATACCTGTGTGAACAACTGTTTTCTTTGATGAACTTGAACAAAACATCACACAGAAGTCGACTTACTGCTGAACACCTCCACTCAATTCTGAGGATTTCCTCAGCTCAGAGCCTTACCTCAACATTGATGAACTTGTGGAAAAGATGGGACACCACCAAGTATCACCCTCAACCTCAAACAAGTGAACATTACTGTGCAATCACATATTTAGAGTTTTTACCAGTTCAAGTTTAAAAGTTAAAGTTTAATATTTGTTTTCACTGCATGTTACTTCTCCTTAAACAAAGTGTTGTTTTTGATTAATAGATTTTTGCACTTTATTTTATTGTATTTCAATCCAATTATATTTTAAAAATATTTCAGTTGAGTGGATGATAGAAAATTGCTATTATTGTTTTTTTCTTTGAAGTAAATTCTAGCCCACTTTTGCTAAAATAGAAAATATAGGCTACTGATGGTGCCTTGAATACCGGTTTCTTTCATTTAATGTTCATGTTATGGGGATTTTTATATAAAGGAAATTTGTCTTTGTGTCTGTTGAAAATTAAAGATTACTGACAGAGCCATAAGAAAATATTGCTTTATTTATCTGATCATATTGGAATATATTTGTTAGGTTTTCAGTAGGTTCAATTAGGTTCACTAGACTATACGCGTCATTTAAAAATTTTTCAATGAACATTCGAACAGTCCGGCCCTCGGCTTGTAGCTAAACTTTTTATTTGGCCCTCCGTCCATTTG
>NW_026277039.1:0-601 GCF_023373465.1 Oncorhynchus keta
AGGAGGACTGTGTTATTAACTAACACAGAGTGAATCAGGAAGGAGGGACTGTGTTATTAACTAACACAGAGTGAATCAGGAAGGAGGACTGTGTTATTAACTAACACAGAGTGAATCAGGAAGGAGGACTGTGTTATTAACTAACGCAGAGTGAATCAGGAAGGAGGACTGTGTTATTAACTAACACAGAGTGAATCAGGAAGGAGGACTGTGTTATTAACTAACGCAGAGTGAATCAGGAAGGAGGACTGTGTTATTAACTAACGCAGAGTGAATCAGGAAGGAGGACTGTGTTATTAACTAACACAGAGTGAATCAGGAAGGAGGACTGGGGAGGACTGTGTTATTAACTAACGCAGAGTGAATCAGGAAGGAGGACTGTGTTATTAACTAACGCAGAGTGAATCAGGAAGGAGGACTGTGTTATTAACTAACGCAGAGTGAATCAGGAAGGAGGACTGGGGAGGACTGTGTTATTAACTAACGCAGAGTGAATCAGGAAGGAGGACTGTGTTATTAACTAACGCAGAGTGAATCAGGAAGGAGGACTGTGTTATTAACTAACGCAGAGTGAATCAGGAAGGAGGACTGTGTTATTAAC
>NW_026277040.1:0-4238 GCF_023373465.1 Oncorhynchus keta
CATTGATTATACTAGCTATATTACAGAGGACAGGGCTCACATTGATTATACTAGCTATATTACAGAGGACAGGGCTCACATTGATTATACTAGCTATATTACAGAGGACAGGGCTCACATTGATTATACTAGCTATATTACAGAGGACAGGGCTCACATTGATTACTAACTAGCTATGAGCTTATCAGAGGAAGGCAGTGTGCTCACATTGGATTATACTAGCTATATTACAGAGGACAGGGCTCACGCTGATTATGCTAGCTATATTACAGAGGACAGGACTCATATTGATTACTAGCTATATTACAGGGAGGACAGGGCTCACATTGGATTATACTAGCTATATTACAGAGGACAGGGCTCACATTGATTATACTAGCTATATTACAGAGGACAGGGCTCACATTGATTATACTGAGCTATATTACAGAGGACAGGGCTCACATTGATTATACTAGCCATATATTACAGAGGACAGGGCTCACATTGATTATACTAGCTATATTACAGAGGACAGGGCTCACATTGATTATACTAGCTATTACAGAGGACAGGGCTCACATTGATTATACTAGCTATATTACAGAGGACAGGGCTCACACTGATTATACTAGCTATATTACAGAGGACAGGGCTCACATTGATTATAACAATAAGTATTACAGAGGACAGGGCTCACATTGATTATACTAGCTATATTACAGAGGACAGGGCCTCACATTGATTAAGTACTAGCTATATTACAGAGGACAGGGCTCACATTGATTATACTAGCTATATTAAGCAGAGGACAGGGCTCACATTGATTATACTAGCTATATTACAGAGGACAGGGCTCACATTGATTATACTAGCTATATTACAGAGGACAGGGCTCACATTGATTATACTAGCTATATTACAGAGGACAGGGCTACATTGATTATACTAGCTATATTACAGAGGACAGGGCTCACATTGATTATACTAGCTATATTACAGAGGACAGGGCCTCACATTGATTATACTAGCTATATTACAGAGGACAGGGCTCACATTGATTATACTAGCTATATTACAGAGGACAGGGCTCACATTGATTATACTAGCTATTGATTATACTAGAGGACAGGGCTCACATTGATTATACTAGCTATATTACAGAGACAGGGCTCACATTGATTATACTAGCTATATTACAGAGGACAGGGCTCACATTGATTATACTAGCTATATTACAGAGGACAGGGCTCACATTGATTATACTAGCTATATTACAGAGGACAGGGCTCACATTGATTATACTAGCTATATTACAGAGGACAGGGCTCACATTGATTATACTAGCTATATTACAGAGGACAGGGCTCACATTGATTATACTAGCTATATTACAGAGGACAGGGCTCACATTGATTATACTAGCTATATTACAGAGGACAGGGGCTCACATTGATTATACTAGCTATATTACAGAGGACAGGGCTCACATTGATTATACTAGCTATATTACAGAGGACAGGGCTCACATTGATTATACTAGCTATATTACAGAGGACAGGGCTCACATTGATTATACTAGCTATATTACAGAGGACAGGGCTCACATTGATTATACTAGCTATATTACAGAGGACAGGGCTCACATTGATTATACTAGCTATATTACAGAGGACAGGGCTCACATTGATTATACTAGCTATATTACAGAGGACAGGGCTCACATTGATTATACTAGCTATATTACAGAGGACAGGGCTACATTGATTATACTAGCTATATTACAGAGGACAGGGCTCACATTGATTATACTAGCTATATTAGGACAGGGCTCACATTGATTATACTAGCTATTACAGAGGACAGGGCTCACATTGATTATACTAGCTATATTACAGAGGACAGGGCTCACATTGATTATACTAGCTATATTACAGACTGATTATACTAGCTATATTACAGAGGGCTCACATTGATTATACTAGCTATATTACAGAGGACAGGGCTCACATTGATTATAGCTTATATTACAGAGGACTCACATTGATTATACAGCTATATTACAGAGGACAGGGCTCACATTGATTATACTAGCTATATTACAGAGGACAGGGCTCACATTGATTATACTAGCTATATTACAGAGGACAGGGGCTCACATTGATTATACTAGCCATATTACAGAGGACAGGGCTCACATTGATTATACTAGCTATATTACAGAGGACAGGGCTCGTTACATTGATTATACTAGCTATATTACAGAGGACAGGCTCACATTGATTATACTAGCTATATTACAGAGGACAGGGCTCACATTGATTATACTAGCTATATTACAGAGGACAGGGCTCACATTGATTATACTAGCTATATTACAGAGGACAGGGCTCACATTGATTTATACTAGCTATATTACAGAGGACAGGGCTCACATTGATTATACTAGCTATATTACAGAGGACAGGGCCTACATTGATTATACTAGCTATATTACAGAGGACAGGGCTCACATTGGATTATACTAGCTATATTACAGAGGACAGGGCTCACATTGATTATACTATTATATTACAGAGGACAGGGCTCACATTGATTATACTAGCTATATTACAGAGGACAGGGCTCACATTGATTATACTAGCTATATTACAGAGGACAGGGGCTCACATTGATTATACTAGCTATATTACAGAGGACAGGGCTCACATTGATTATACTAGCTATATTACAGAGGACAGGGCTCACATTGGATTATCAGCTATATTGATTACACTAGCTATATTACAGAGGACAGGGCTCACATTGATTATACTAGCTATATTACAGAGGACAGGGCTCACATTGATTACACTAGCTATATTACAGAGGACAGGGCTCACATTGATTATACTAGCTATATTACAGAGGACAGGGCTCACATTGATTATACTAGCTATATTACAGAGGACAGGGCTCATTGATTATACTAGCTATATTACAGAGGACAGGGCTCACATTATACTAGCTATATTACAGAGGACAGGGCTCACATTGATTATACTAGCTATATTACAGAGGACAGGGCTCACATTGATTATACTAGCTATATTACAGAGGACAGGGCTCACATTGATTTACTAGCTATATTACAGAGGACAGGGCTCACATTGATTACACTAGCTATATTACAGAGGACAGGGCTCACATTGATTACACTAGCTATATTACAGAGGACAGGGCTCACATTGATTATACTAGCTATATTACAGAGGACAGGGCTCACATTGATTATACTAGCTATATTACAGAGGACAGGGCTCACATTGATTATACTAGCTATATTACAGAGGACAGGGCTCACATTGATTATACTAGCTATATTACAGAGGACAGGGCTCACATTGATTATACTAGCTATATTACAGAGGACAGGGCTCACATTGATTATACTAGCTATATTACAGAGGACAGGGCTCACATTGATTATACTAGCTATATTACAGAGGACAGGGCTCACATTGATTATACTAGCTATATTACAGAGGACAGGGCTCACATTGATTATACTAGCTATATTACAGATTACAGGGCTCACATTGATTATACTAGCTATATTACAGAGGACTCTCACATTGATTATACTAGCTATATTACAGAGGACAGGGCTCACATTGATTATACTAGCTATATTACAGAGGACAGGGCTCACATTGATTATACTAGCTATATTACAGAGGACAGGGCTCACATTGATTATACTAGCTATATTACAGAGGACAGGGCTCACATTGATTATACTAGCTATATTACAGAGGACAGGGCTCACATTGATTATACTAGCTATATTACAGAGGACAGGGCTCACATTGATTATACTAGCTATATTACAGAGGACAGGGCTCACATTGATTATACTAGCTATATTACAGAGGACAGGGCTCACATTGATTATACTAGCTATATTACAGAGGACAGGGCTCACATTGATTACACTAGCTATATTACAGAGGACAGGGCTCACATTGATTATACTAGCTATATTACAGAGGACAGGGCTCACATTGATTATACTAGCTATATTACAGAGGACAGGCTCACATTGATTATACTAGCTATATTACAGAGGACAGGGCTCACATTGATTATACTAGCTATATTACAGAGGACAGGGCTCACATTGATTATACTAGCTATATTACAGAGGACAGGAACACATTGATTATACTAGCTATATTACAGAGGACAGGGCTCACATTGATTATACTAGCTATATTACA
>NW_026277041.1:5000-7274 GCF_023373465.1 Oncorhynchus keta
GCTCCTTTCCTGAGGACGGCTCACCTCTCACAGTTCTGGGCGACTTTAACCTCCCCACGTCTACCTTTGACTCATTCCTCTCTGCCTCCTTCTTTCCACTCCTCTCCTCTTTGACCTCACCCTCTCACCTTCCCCCTACTCACAAGGCAGGCAATACGCTTGACCTCATCTTTACTAGATGCTGTTCTTCCACTAACCTCATTGCAACTCCTCCAAGTCTCCGACCACTACCTTGTATCCTTTTCCCTCTCGCTCTCATCCAACACTTCCCACACTGCCCCTACTCGGATGGTATCGCGCCGTCCCAACCTTCGCTCTCTCTCCCCGCTACTCTCTCCTCTTCCATCCTATCTTCTCTTCCCTCTGCTCAAACTTTCTCCAACCTATCTCCTGATTCTGCCTCCTCAACCCTCCTCTCCTCCCTTACTGCATCCTTTGACTCCCTATGTCCCCTATCCTCCAGGCCGGCTCGGTCCTCCCTCCCGCTCCGTGGCTCGACGACTCATTGCGAGCTCACAGAACAGGGCTCCGGGCAGCCGAGCGGAAATGGAGGAAAACTCGCCTCCCTGCGGACCTGGCATCCTTTCACTCCCTCCTCTCTACATTTTCCTCCTCTGTCTCTGCTGCTAAAGCCACTTTCTACCATTCTAAGTTCCAAGCATCTGCCTCTAACCCTAGGAAGCTCTTTGCCACCTTCTCCTCCCTCCTGAATCCTCCCCCTCCTCCTCCCCTCTCTGCAGATGACTTCGTCAACCATTTTGAAAAGAAGGTCGATGACATCCGATCCTCGTTTGCTAAGTCAAACGACACCGCTGGTTCTGCTCACACTGCCCTACCCTATGCTCTGACCTCTTTCTCCCCTCTCTCTCCAGATGAAATCTCGCGTCTTGTGACGGCCGGCCGCCCAACAACCTGCCCGCTTGACCCTATCCCTCCTCTCTTCTCCAGACCATTTCCGGAGACCTTCTCCCTTACCTCACCTCGCTCATCAACTCATCCCTGACCGCTGGCTACGTCCCTCCCGTCTTCAAGAGAGCGAGAGTTGCACCCTTCTGAAAAAACCTACACTCGATCCCTCCGATGTCAACAACTACAGACCAGTATCCCTTTCTCTCTTTTCTCTCCAAAACTCTTGAGCGTGCCGTCCTTGGCCAGCTCTACCGCTATCTCTCTCAGAATGACCTTCTTGATCCAAATCAGTCAGGTTTCAAGACTAGTCATTCAACTGAGACTGCTCTTCTCTGTATCACGGAGGCGCTCCGCACTGCTAAAGCTAACTCTCTCTCCTCTGCTCTCATCCTTCTAGACCTATCGGCTGCCTTCGATACTGTGAACCATCAGATCCTCCTCTCCACCCTCTCCGAGTTGGGCATCTCCGGCGCGGCCCACGCTTGATTGCGTCCTACCTGACAGGTCGCTCCTACCAGGTGGCGTGGCGAGAATCTGTCTCCTCACCACGCGCTCTCACCACTGGTGTCCCCAGGGCTCTGTTCTAGGCCCTCTCTTATTCTCGCTATACACCAAGTCACTTGGCTCTGTCATAACCTCACATGGTCTCTCCTATCATTGCTATGCAGACGACACACAATTAATCTTCTCCTTTCCCTTCTGATGACCAGGTGGCGAATCGCATCTCTGCATGTCTGGCAGACATATCAGTGTGGATGACGGATCACCACCTCAAGCTGAACCTCAGCAAGACGGAGCTCCTCTTCCTCCCGGGGAAGGACTGCCCGCTCCATGATCTCGCCATCACGGTTGACAACTCCATTGTGTCCTCCTCCCAGAGCGCTAAGAACCTTGGCGTGATCCTGGACAACACCCTGACGTTCTCAACTAACATCAAGGCGGTGTCCCGTTCCTGTAGGTTCATGCTCTACAACATCCGCAGAGTACGACCCTGCCTCACACAGGAAGCGGCGCAGGTCCTAATCCAGGCACTTGTCATCTCCCGTCTTGATTACTGCAACTCGCTGTTGGCTGGGCTCCTGCCTGTGCCATTAAACCCCTACAACTCATCCAGAACGCCGCAGCCCGTCTGGTGTTCAACCTTCCCAAGTTCTCTCACGTCACCCCGCTCCTCCGCTCTCTCCACTGGCTTCCAGTTGAAGTCGCATCCGCTACAAGACCATGGTGCTCGCCACGGAGCTGTGAGGGGAACGGCACCTCAGTACCTCCAGGCTCTGATCACGCCAGGACAGCGGAGTCAATCACCACCTTCCGGAGACACCTGAAACCCCACCTCTTCAAGGAATACCTAGGATAGGTAAGTAA
>NW_026277042.1:0-1180 GCF_023373465.1 Oncorhynchus keta
GAGCTGGTCTGTCATAATACAATAGAGACAGTAGATCTAGCTGGTCTGTCATAGTATAATAGAGACAGTAGATCTAGCTGGTCTGTCATAATATAATAGAGACAGTACATCTAGCTGGTCTGTCATATTATAATAGAGACATTAGATCTAGCTGGTCTGTCATAATATAGAGACAGTAGATCTAGCTGGTCTGTCAAAATATAATAGAGACAGTAGATCTTGCTGGTCTGTCATATTATAATAGAGACAGTAGATCTAGCTGATCTGTCATATTATAATAGAGACAGTAGATCTAGCTGGTCTGTCATAATATAATAGAGACAGTAGATCTAGCTGGTCTGTCATATTATAATAGAGACAGTAGATCTAGCTGGTCTGTCATAATATATTATAGACAAGGAGACAGTAGATTTAGCTGGTCTGTCATATTATAATAGAGACAGTAGATCTAGCTGGTCTGTCATAATATATTATAGACAAGGAGACAGTAGATTTAGCTGGTCTGTCATATACCATAATGAGATAAATGAATCTAGCTAGTCTCATTTATATAATAGAATGGTGATCTAGCTGGTCTGTCATATTATAATAGAGACAGTAGATCTGGCTGGTCCTGTCAAAAATATAATGGAGACAGTAGATCTCAGCTGGGTCTATCTTTCTCTCTCATGAAGAGGCGATAGATCGTGATCTGTCTCTAGCATGTAGGGCATTGATCTAGCTGGTCTGTCATATTATTATAGAGTCATACCCAGTAGATCTAGCTGGTCTGTCATACATAATAAAGACAGTAGATCTAGCTGGTCTGTCATAATAAAGATTAGAGACAGTAGTCTAGCTGGTCTGTCATATTATAATAGAGACAGTAGATCTAGATAGTCTGCCATAATATAATAGAGACAGTAGATCTATAGCTAGATATCGCAATACAATAGAGACAGTAGATCTGGCTGGTCTGTCATAGTATAATAGAGACAGTAGATCTAGCTGGTCTGTCATAATATAATAGAGACAGTACATCTAGCTGGTCTGTCATATTATAATAGAGACATTAGATCTAGCTGGTCTGTCATAATATAGAGACAGTAGATCTAGCTGGTCTGTCAAAATATAATAGAGACAGTAGATCTTGCTGGTCTGTCATATTATAATAGAGACAGTAGATCTAGCTGATCTGTCA
>NW_026277043.1:0-2078 GCF_023373465.1 Oncorhynchus keta
GAGACAGTAGATCTAGCTGGTCTGTCATAATATAATAGAGACAGTAGATCTAGCTGGTATGTCATATTATAATAGAGACAGTAGATCTTGCTGTTCTGTTATAATATAATAGAGATAGTAGATCTAGCTGGTCTGTCATAATACAATAGAGACAGTAGATATAGCTGGTCTGTCATAATATAATAGAGACAGTAGATATAGCTGGTCTGTCATAATATAATAGAGGCAGTAGAGCGAGCTGGTCTGTCATAATATAATAGAGACAGTAGATCTAGCTGGTCTGTCATAGTACAATAGATACAGTAGATCTAGCTGGTCTGTCATAATATAATAGAGACATAGAGACAGTAGATCTAGCTGGTCTGTCATATTATAATAGAGACAGTAGATCTAGCTGATCTGTCATAATACAATAGAGACAGTAGATCTTGCTGTTCTGTCATATTATAATAGAGACAGTAGATCTAGCTGTTCTGTCAAAATATAACAGAGACAGTAGATCTAGCTGGTCTGTCATAATATAATAGAGACAGTAGATCTAGCTGGTCTGTCAAAATATAATGGAGACAGTAGATCTAGCTGGTCTGTCATATTATAATAGAGACAGTAGATCTAGCTGATCTGTCATAATACAATAGAGACAGTGGATCTAGCTGGTCTGTCATAATATAATAGAGACAGTAGATCTAGCTGGTCTGTCATAATATAATAGAGACATAGAGACAGTAGATCTAGCTGGTCTGTCATATTATAATAGAGACAGTAGATCTTGCTGTTCTGTTATAATATAATAGAGATAGTAGATCTAGCTGGTCTGTCAAAATATAATAGAGACAGTAGATCTAGCTGGTCTGTCATAATATAATAGAGACATAGAGACAGTAGATCTAGCTGGTCTGTCATATTATAATAGAGACAGTAGATCTAGCTGGTCTGTCATGTTACAATAGAGACAGTAGATCTAGCTGGTCTGTCATATTATAATTGAGACAGTAGATCTAGCTGGTCTGTCATAATATAATAGAGATAGTAGATCGAGCTGGTCTGTCATATTATAATTGAGACAGTAGATCTAGCTGGTCTGTCATAATATAACAGAGGCAGTAGATCTAGCTGGTCTGTCATAATATATTATAGACAAGGAGACAGTAGCTTAGCTGGTCTGTCATTATATAATAGAGACAGTAGATCTAGCTGGTCTGTCATATTATAATAGAGACAGTAGATTAACCTGTTCTGTCATAGTATAATTGAGGCAGTAGAGCGAGCTGGTCTGTCATAATATAATAGAGACAGTAGATCTAGCTGGTCTGTCATAGTACAATAGATACAGTAGATCTAGCTGGTCTGTCATAATATAATAGAGACAGTAGATCTAGCTGGTCTATCAAAATATAATAGAGACAGTAGATCTAGCTGGTCTGTCATAATATAATAGAGACATAGAGACAGTAGATCTAGCTGGTCTGTCATAATATACTAGAGACATAGAGACAGTAGATCCTAGCTGTTCTGTCATAATAGAATAGAGATAGTAGATCCTGGCTGGTCTGTCATGTATAATAGAGACAGTAGATCACAAGCTGGTCTGTCATATTATAATAGAGACAGTAGATCTAGCTGGTCTGTCATATTATAATTGAGACAGTAGATCTAGCTGGTCTGTCATAATATAATAGAGATAGTAGATCGAGCTGGTCTGTAATATTATAATTTAGACAGTAGTCTAGCTGGTCTGTCATAATATAACAGAGGCAGTAGATCTAGCTGGTCTATCATAAATATAATAGAGACAGTAGATCTAGCTGGTCTGTCAAAATAATGGAGACAGTAGATCTAGCTGGTCTGTCATATTATAATAGAGACAGTAGATCTAGCAGATCTGTCATAATACAATAGAGACAGTACATCTAGCTGGTCTGTCATAATATAATAGAGACAGTAGATCTAGCTGGTCTGTCATAATATATTATAGACAAGGAGACAGTAGCTTAGCTGGTCTGTCATTATATAATAGAGACAGTAGATCTAGCTGGACTGTCATATTATAATAGAGACAGTAGATCTTGCTGTTCTGT
>NW_026277044.1:0-1101 GCF_023373465.1 Oncorhynchus keta
TAGCTGGTCTGTCATATTATAATTGAGACAGTAGATCTAGCTGGTCTGTCATAATATAATAGAGACAGTAGATCTAGCTGGTCTGTCATAATATAATAGAGACAGTAGATCTAGCTGTTCTGTCATAATAGAATAGAGATAGTAGATCTAGCTGGTCTGTCATAATATAATAGAGACAGTAGATCTAGCTGGTCTGTCATATTATAATAGAGACAGTAGATCTAGCTGGTCTGTCATATTATAATTGAGACAGTAGATCTAGCTGGTCTGTCATAATATAATAGAGATAGTAGATCGAGCTGGTCTGTCATATTATAATTGAGACAGTAGATCTAGCTGGTCTGTCATAATATAACAGAGGCAGTAGATCTAGCTGGTCTGTCATAATATAATAGAGACAGTAGATCTAGCTGGTCTGTCATATTATAATAGAGACAGTAGATCTAGCTGGTCTGTCATATTATAATTGAGACAGTAGATCTAGCTGGTCTGTCATAATATAATAGAGATAGTAGATCGAGCTGGTCTGTCATATTATAATTGAGACAGTAGATCTAGCTGGTCTGTCATAATATAACAGAGGCAGTAGATCTAGCTGGTCTGTCATAATATAATAGAGACAGTAGATCTAGCTGTTCTGTCATAATAGAATAGAGATAGTAGATCTAGCTGGTCTGTCATATTATAATAGAGACAGTAGATCTAGCTGGTCTGTCATATTATAATAGAGACAGTAGATCTAGCTGGTCTGTCATATTATAATTGAGACAGTAGATCTAGCTGGTCTGTCATAATATAATAGAGATAGTAGATCGAGCTGGTCTGTCATATTATAATTGAGACAGTAGATCTAGCTGGTCTGTCATAATATAACAGAGGCAGTAGATCTAGCTGGTCTGTCATAATATAATAGAGACAGTAGATCTAGCTGGTCTGTCAAAATATAATGGAGACAGTAGATCTAGCTGGTCTGTCATATTATAATAGAGACAGTAGATCTAGCTGATCTGTCATAATACAATAGAGACAGTACATCTAGCTGGTCTGTCATAATATAATAGAGACAGTAGATCTAGCTGGTCTGTCATAATATATTATAGA
>NW_026277045.1:0-1198 GCF_023373465.1 Oncorhynchus keta
ATAGAGACAGTAGATCTAGCTGGTCTGTCATAATATAATAGAGACAGTAGATCTAGCTGGTGTGTCATAATAGAATAGAGACAGTAGATATAGCTGGTCTGACATAATATAATAGAGACAGTATATCTACTTGGTCTGTCATAATAGAATAGAGACAGTAGATATAGCTGGTCTGTCATAATATAATAGAGACAGTAGATCTAGCTGGTCTGTCATAGTATAATATAGACAGTAGATCTAGCTGGTCTGTCATAATATAATAGAGACAGAGACAGTAGATCTAGCTGGTCTGTCATAATATAATAGACAGTAGATCGAGCTGGTCTGTCATATTAGAATAGAGACAGTAGATCTGGCTGGTGTGTCATAATAGAATAGAGACAGTAGATATAGCTGGTCTGACATAATATAATAGAGACAGTAGATCTAGCTGGTCTGTCATAATACAATAGAGATAGTAGATCTTCCTGGTCTTTCAAATTAGAATAGATGCAGTAGATCTAGCTGGTCTGTCATAATATAATAGAGATAGTAGATCTACCTGGTCTGTCAAATTATAATAGAGACAGTAGATCTAGCTGGTCTGTCATAATATAATAGAGACAGTAGATCTAGCTGGTCTGTCAAATTATAATAGAGACAGTAGATCTAGCTGGTCTGTCATAATATAATAGAGACAGTAGATCTAGCTGGTGTGTCATAATAGAATAGAGACAGTAGATATAGCTGGTCTGACATAATATAATAGAGACAGTAGATCTAGCTGGTCTGTCATAATACAATAGAGACAGTAGATTAACCTGTTCTGTCATAGTATAATAGAGGCAGTAGAGCGAGCTGGTCTGTCATAATATAATAGAGACAGTAGATCTAGCTGGTCTGTCATAGTACAATAGATACAGTAGATCTAGCTGGTCTGTCAAAATATATTAGAGACAGTAGATCTAGCTGGTCTGTCATAATATAATAGAGACATAGAGACAGTAGTTCTAGCTGGTCTGTCATATTATAATAGAGACAGTAGATCTAGCTGGTCTGTCATAATATAATAGAGACATAGAGACAGTAGATCTAGCTGGTCTGTCATAATATAATAGAGACATAGAGACAGTAGATCTAGCTGGTCTGTCATAATATAATAGAGACAGTAGATCTAGCTGGTGTGTCATAATAGAATAGAGACAGTAGATATAGCTGG
>NW_026277046.1:0-567 GCF_023373465.1 Oncorhynchus keta
TCTGACATAATATAACAGAGACAGTAGATATATATTTATATATATATGCCATTTAGCAGACGCTTTTATCCAAAGCGACTTACAGTCATGTGTGCATACATTCTACGTATGGGTGGTCCCGGGAATCGAACCCACTACCCTGGCGTTACAAGCGCCATGCTCTACCAACTGAGCTACAGGATCTAGCTGGTCTGTCATAATACAATAGAGACAGTAGATCTAGCTGGTCTGTCATAATATAATAGAGACAGTAGATTAACCTGTTCTGTCATAGTATAATAGAGGCAGTAGAGCGAGCTGGTCTGTCATAATATAATAGAGACAGTAGATCTAGCTGGTCTGTCATAGTACAATAGATACAGTAGATCTAGCTGGTCTGTCATAATATATTATAGACAAGGAGACAGTAGCTTAGCTGGTCTGTCATTATATAATAGAGACAGTAGATCTAGCTGGACTGTCATATTATAATAGAGACAGTAGATCTTGCTGTTCTGTTATAATATAATAGAGATAGTAGATCTAGCTGGACTGTCATATTATAATAGAGACAGTAGATCTAGCTGG
>NW_026277047.1:0-4617 GCF_023373465.1 Oncorhynchus keta
CTCCATGTTGTAATGACCCTCCCTCCATGTTGTAATGACCCTCCCTCCATGGTGTATTGACCCCCTCCCTCCATGTTGTATTGACCCCTCCTCCATGTTGTATTGACCCTCCCTCCATGTTGTATTGACCCCTCCCTCCATGTTGTATTGACCCCTCCCTCCATGGTGTAATGCCCCTCCCTCCATGTTGTATTGACCCTCCCTCCATGTTGTATTGACCTCTCCCTCCATGTTGTATTGACCCTCCCTCCATGTTGTATTGACCCCTCCCTCCATGTTGTAGTGCCCCTCCCTCCATGTTGTATTGACCTCTCCCTCCATGTTGTATTGACTCCTCCCTCCATGTTGTATTGACCCCTCCCTCCATGTTGTATTGACCCCTCCTTCCATGTTGTATTGACCCCTCCCTCCATGTTGTAATGCCCCTCCCTCCATGTTGTATTGCCCCTCCCTCCATGTTGTATTGACCCCTCCCTCCATGTTGTATTGACCCCTCCCTCCATGTTGTAGTGCCCCTCCCTCCCATATTGTAATGCCCCTCCCTCCATGTTGTAATGGCTCTCCCTCCATGTTGTAATGCCCCTCCCTCCATGTTGTAATGCCCCTCCCTCCATGTTGTAATGCCCCTCCCTCCATGTTGTATTGACCCCTCCCTCCATGTTGTAATGCCCCTCCCTCCATGTTGTAGTGCCCCTCCCTCCATGTTGTAATGCTCCTCCCTCCATGTTGTATTGACTCCTCCTCCATGTTGTAGTGCCCCTCCCTCCATGTTGTATTGACCCTCCCTCCATGTTGTATTGACCCCTCCCTCCATGTTGTATTGACCACTCCTCCATGTTGTAGTGCCCTCCCTCCATGTTGTAGTGCCCCTCCTCCATGTTGTAGTGCCCTCCCTCCATGTTGTAATGGCTCTCCTCCATGTTGTGGTGCCCCTCCCTCCATGTTGTATTGACCCCTCCCTCCATGTTGTAGTGCCACTCCTCCATGTTGTAGTGCCCCTCCCTCCATGTTTGTAGTGCCCTCCCTCCATGTTGTAGTGCCCCTCCCTCCATGTTGTAATGCCCCTCCCTCCATGTTGTAGTGCCCTCCCTCCATGTTGTGGTGCCCTCCTCCATGTTGTATTGACCCCTCCTCCATGTTCTATTGACCCCTCCTCCATGTTGTAATGCCCCTCCCTCCATGTTGTATTGACCCCTCCCTCCATGTTGTATTGATCCCTCCCTCCATGTTGTATATGACCCTCCCTCCATGTTGTATTGACCCCTCCCTCCATGTTGTATTGACCCCTCCCTCCATGTTGTAATGCCCTCCCTCCATGTTGTAGTGCCCTTCCCTCCATGTTGTATTGACCCTCTCCTCCATGTTGTATTTAGCCCTCCCTCCATGTTGTATTGACCCTCCCTCCATGTTGTATTGACCCTCCCTCCATGTTGTAGTGCCCCTCCCTCCATGTTGTATTGACCCCTCCCTCCATGTTGTAGTGCCCCTCCCTCCATGTTGTATTGACCCCTCCCTCCATGTTGTATTGACCCCTCCCTCCATGTTGTATTGACCCCTCCCTCCATGTTGTAGTGCCCCTCCCTCCATGTTGTAATGCCCCTCCCTCCATGTTGTATTGACTCCTCCTCCATGTTGTATTGACTCCTCCCTCCATGTTGTAGTGCCCCTCCCTCCATGTTGTATTGACCCCTCCCTCCATGTTGTAGTGTCCCTCCCTCCATGTTGTAGTGCCCCTCCCTCCATTTTGTAGTGCCCCTCCCTCCATGTTGTAGTGCCCCTCCCTCCATGTTGTATTGACCCCTCCTCCATGTTGTATTGACCCCTCCCTCCATGTTGTAGTGACCCCTCCTCCATGTTGTAATGCCCCTCCTCCATGTTGTAGTGCCCCTCCCTCCATGTTGTATTGACCCCTCCTCCATGTTGTAGTGACCCTCCCTCCATGTTGTAGTGCCCTCCCTCCATGTTGTAATGCCCTCCCTCCATGTTGTAATGCCCCTCCTCCATGTTGTAGTGCCCTCCCTCCATGTTGTATTGACCCCTCCCTCCATGTTGTATTGACCCTCCCTCCATGTTGTAGTGCCCCTCCCTCCATGTTGTATTGCCCCTCCCTCCATGTTGTATTGACTCCCTCCCTCCATGTTGTAGTGCCCCTCCCTCCATGTTGTAATGCCCCTCCCTCCATGTTGTAATGCCCCTCCCTCCATGTTGTAATGCCCCTCCCTCCATGTTGTAATGCCCCTCCCTCCATGTTGTAATGCCCCTCCCTCCATGTTGTAGTGCCCCTCCCTCCATGTTGTAATGCCCCTCCCTCCATGTTGTAATGCCCCTCCCTCCATGTTGTATTGACCCCTCCCTCCATGTTGTAATGCCCCTCCCTCCATGTTGTATTGACCCCTCCCTCCATGTTGTATTGACCCCTCCCTCCATGTTGTAGTGCCCCTCCCTCCATGTTGTATTGCCCCCTCCCTCCATGTTGTATTGACCCCTCCCTCCATGTTGTATTGACCCTCCTCCATGTTGTAGTGCCCCTCCCTCCATGTTGTAGTGCCCCTCCCTCCATGTTGTATTGACCCCTCCCTCCATGTTGTAATGCCCCTCCCTCCATGTTGTGGTGCCCCTCCCTCCATGTTGTATTGACCCTCCTCCATGTTGTATTGACCCCTCCCTCCATGTTGTATTGACCCCTCCCTCCATGTTGTATTGACCCTCCTCCATGTTGTAATGCCCTCCCTCCATGTTGTATTGACCCTCCCTCCATGTTGTATTGACTCCCTCCCTCCATGTTGTATTGACCCTCCTCCATGTTGTAGTGCCCCTCCCTCCATGTTGTATTGACCCCTCCCTCCATGTTGTATTGACCCCTCCTCCATGTTGTAGTGCCCCTCCCTCCATGTTGTATTGACCCCTCCCTCCATGTTGTATTGACCCTCCCTCCATGTTGTAGTGCCCCTCCCTCCATGTTGTAATGCCCTCCCTCCATGTTGTAATGCCCCTCCTCCATGTTGTAGTGCCCCTCCCTCCATGTTGTATTGACCCCTCCCTCCATGTTGTAATGACCCTCCCTCCATGTTGTATTGACCCCTCCTCCATGTTGTAGTGCTCCTCCCTCCATGTTGTAGTGCCCCTCCCTCCATGTTGTATTGCCCCTCCCTCCATGTTGTATTGCCCTCTCTCCATGTTGTGGTGCCCTCCCTCCATGTTGTATTGACCCTCCCTCCATGTTGTAGTGCCCCTCCCTCCATGTTGTATTGACCCTCCTCCATGTTGTATTGACCCTCCCTCCATGTTGTAGTGCCCTCCTCCATGTTGTAGTGCCCCTCCTCCATGTTGTAGTGACTCCTCCCTCCATGTTGTAGTGCTCCTCCCTCCATGTTGTAATGCCCCTCCCTCCATGTTGTAGTGCCCCTCCTCCATGTTGTATTGACCCCTCCTCCATGTTGTATTGACCCCTCCCTCCATGTTGTAGTGCCCTCCCTCCATGTTGTATTGACCCTCCTCCATGTTGTAGTGCCCCTCCTCCATGTTGTAATGCCCCTCCCTCCATGTTGTATTGACCCTCCCTCCATGTTGTATTGCCCCTCCCTCCATGTTGTATTGACTCCCTCCCTCCATGTTGTAGTGCCCCTCCCTCCATGTTGTATTGACCCTCCCTCCATGTTGTATTGACCCCTCCCTCCATGTTGTAATGCCCCTCCCTCCATGTTGTAATGCCCCTCCCTCCATGTTGTATTGACTCCTCCCTCCATGTTGTAGTGCCCCTCCCTCCATGTTGTATTGACTCCTCCCTCCATGTTGTATTGACCCTCCCTCCATGTTGTATTGACCCTCCCTCCATGTTGTATTGACCCTCCCTCCATGTTGTATTGCCCTCCCTCCATGTTGTATTGACCCCTCCCTCCATGTTGTATTGACCCCTCCCTCCATGTTGTAGTGCCCCTCCCTCCATGTTGTATTGACCCTCCCTCCATGTTGTATTGACCCTCTCCTCCATGTTGTATTGACCCTCCTCCATGTTGTAATGCCCCTCCTCCATGTTGTATTGACCCTCCTCCATGTTGTAATGACCCTCCTCCATGTTGTAATGCCCCTCCTCCATGTTGTATTGCCCCTCCTCCATGTTGTAATGCCCTCCCTCCATGTTGTATTGACCCCTCCCTCCATGTTGTAGTGCCCCTCCCTCCATGTTGTAGTGACCCCTCCTCCATGTTGTAGTGCCCCTCCCTCCATGTTGTATTGACCCCTCCCTCCATGTTGTATTGACCCTCTCCTCCATGTTGTAGTGCCCCTCCCTCCATGTTGTAGTGCCCCTCCCTCCATGTTGTAATGCCCTCCTCCCTCCTATGTTGTAATTGACCCCTCCCTCCATGTTGTATTGACCCCTCCCTCCATGTTGTAGTGCCCCTCCCTCCATGTTGTATTGACCCTCCCTCCATGTTGTAATGCCCCTCCCTCCATGTTGTATTGACTCCTCCCTCCATGTTGTATTGACCCTCCCTCCATGTTGTATTGACCCTCCTCCATGTTGTAGTGCCCCTCCCTCCATGTTGTAATGACCCTCCCTCCATGTTGTAATGCCCCTCCCTCCATGTTGTATTGACCCCTCCCTCCATGTTGTAT
>NW_026277048.1:0-6266 GCF_023373465.1 Oncorhynchus keta
GTCAATCCACTGCTGTGCTATGGAAGTTATTAGCCTGTCAATCCACATGCTGCGCTGGTGGAGGGAGCGGATTATTAGCCTGTCAATCCACTGCTGTGCTTATGGAAGCATTAGTCTGTCAATCCACTGCTGTGCTATGGAAGAGAGTTATTAGCCTGTCAATCCATCTGTGCTATGGAGGTTATTAGCCTGTCAATCCACTCGCAGGAAGTTATTAAGCCTGTCAATCACTGCTGTGCCATGGAAGTTATTAGCCTGTCAATCCACTGCTGTGCTATGGAAGTTATTAGTCTGTCAATCCACTGCTGTGCCATGGAAGCTATTAGCCTGTCAATCCACTGCTGTGCTATGGAAGTATATTAGCCTGTCAATCCACTGCTAAGTGCAGGAAGTTATTAGCCTGTCAATCCACTGCTGTGCTAGTGGAAGCTATTAGCCTGTCAATCCACTGCTGTGCTATGGAAGATTAGCCTGTCAATCCACTGCTGTGCTATGGAAGCTATTAGCCTGTCAATCCACTGCATAGTGCTATGGAAGTTATTAGTCTGTCAATCCACTGCTGTGCTAATGGAAGTTATTAGCCTGTCAATCCACTGCGTGCTATGGAAGTTATTAGCCTGTCAATCCACTGCTGTACATGGAAGTTATTAGCCTATCAATCCACTGCTGTGCTATGGAAGTTATTAGCCTGTCAATCCACTGCTGTGCTATGGAAGTTATTAGCCTATCAATCCACTGCTGTGCTATGGAAGTTATTAGCCTGTCAATCCACTGCTGTGCTATGGAAGTTATTAGCCTGTCAATCCACTGCTGTGCTATGGAAGTTATTAGCCTGTCAATCCACTGCTGTGCTATGGAAGTTATTAGCCTGTCAATCCACTGCTGTGCTATGGAAGTTATTAGCCTGTCAATCCACTGCTGTGCTATGGAAGTTATTAGCCTGTCAATCCACTGCTGTGCTATGGAAGTTATTAGCCTATCAATCCACTGCTGTGCTATGGAAGTTATTAGCCTGTCAATCCACTGCTGTGCTATGGAAGTTATTAGCCTGTCAATCCACTGCTGTGCTATGGAAGTTATTAGCCTGTCAATCCACTGCTGTGCTATGGAAGTTAGCCTATCAATCCACTGCTGTGCTATGGAAGTTATTAGCCTATCAATCCACTGCTGTGCTATGGAAGTTATTAGCCTGTCAATCCACTGCTGTGCTATGGAAGTTATTAGCCTATCAATCCACTGCTGTGCTATGGAAGTTAGCCTATCAATCCACTGCTGTGCTATGGAAGTTATTAGCCTGTCAATCCACTGCTGTGCTATGGAAGTTATTAGCCTGTCAATCCACTGCTGTGCTATGGAAGTTATTAGCCTATCAATCCACTGCTGTGCTATGGAAGTTATTAGCCTGTCAATCCACTGCTGTGCTATGGAAGTTATTAGCCTATCAATCCACCGCTGTGCTATGGAAGTTAGCCTGTCAATCCACTGCCAGATGCTATGGAAGTTATTAGCCTATCAATCCACTGCTGTAGCTATGGAAGTTATTAGCCTGTCAATCCACTGCTGTGCTATGGAAGTTATTAGCCTGTCAATCCACTGCTGTGCTATGGAAGTTATTAGCCTGTCAATCCACTGCTGTGCTATGGAAGTTATTAGCCTGTCAATCCACTGCTGTGCTATGGAAGTTATTAGCCTGTCAATCCACAGGAATAACACTTTACAACCACGTTATGGAAGTTATTAGCCTGTCAATCCACTGCTGTGCTATGGAAGTTATTAGCCTGTCAATCCACTGCTGTGCTATGGAAGTTATTAGCCTGTCAATCCACTGCTGTGCTATGGAAGTTATTAGCCTGTCAATCCACTGCTGTGCTATGGAAGTTATTAGCCTGTCAATCCACTGCTGTGCTATGGAAGTTATTAGCCTGTCAATCCACTGCTGTGCTATGGAAGTTATTAGCCTGTCAATCCACTGCTGTGCTATGGAAGTTATTAGCCTGTCAATCCACTGCTAAGCTATGGAAGTTATTAGCCTGTCAATCCACCCAAAGGTGAACCGCTGGACGCTAGGCCTGCCACCACAAAGGGCAGTTATTAGCCCGTCAATCCACTGCTGTGCTGAATGGCCAACCGTCACAAAGGTAATAGTTGCTGAACGTGCTAATCCACTGCTGTGCTATGGAAGCTATTAGCCTGTCAATCCACTGCTGTGCTATGGAAGTTATTAGCCTGTCAATCCACTGCTGTGCTATTAGCCTGTCAATCCACTGCTGTGCTATTAGCCTGTCAATCCACTGCTGTGCTATTAGCCTGTCAATCCACTGCTGTGCTATGGAAGCGTTATGTTATCCTGGATTTCAAGTGCAATCCAACACATTGATGGATTCCATAGCAGGATAACAGTGGCTACAATAACTAGCTACACCATGGAAACTCTAACCTGCAACTGTAGCGCATCAGGGTAGTGTAGCGCATCAGGGTAGTGCAGCGCATCAGGCAGCGCATCAGGTAGTGTGGTAGCGAGCGCATCAGGTAGTGCAGCGTAGCGCATCAGGTAGTGTAGCGCATCAGGGTAGTGTAGCGTAGCGTATCAGGGTAGTGTAGCGCAGTGTAGCGTATCAGGGTAGTGTGTAGCGCATCAGGGTAGTGTAGCGCATCAGGGTAGTGTAGCGAGCATCAGGGTGTAGCGTGAGCGTATCAGGTAGTGTAGCGATCAGGCAGTGTAGCGTATCAGGGTAGTGTGGCGTAGCGTATCAGGGTAGCGTAGCGCATCAGGCAGTGAGCGTATCAGGTAGTGTAGTGAGCGCATCAGGGCAGTGCAGCGCATCAGGGTAGCGTAGCGCATCAGGCAGTGCAGCGCATCAGGCAGTGTAGCGCATCAGGGCAGTGTAAGCATCAGGGTAGTGTAGCGCATCAGGGCAGTGTAGCGCATCAGGGTAGTGTAGCGCATCAGGGTAGTGTAGCGCATCAGGGTAGTGTGTAGCGCATCAGGGTAGTGTGTAGCGCATCAGGGTAGTGTAGCGCATCAGGGTAGTGTAGCGCATCAGGGGTAGTGTAGCGCATCAGGGTAGTGTAGCGCATCAGGGTAGTGTAGCGCATCAGGGTAGTGTAGGTAGCGCATCAGGGTAGTGTAGCGCATCAGGGTAGTGTAGCGCATCAGGGTAGTATAGCGTATCAGGTAGTGTAGAGCATCAGGCAGTGTAGCGCATCAGTGCAGCGTATCAGGGTAGTGTAGCGCATCAGGTAGTGTAGCGTATCAGGGTAGTGTAGCGCATCAGGTTAGTGTAGCGTAGTGTATCAGGGTAGTGTAGCGTATCAGGGTAGCGTAGCGTATCAGGGTAGTGTAGCGTATCAGGGTAGTGTAGCGTATCAGGGTAGTGTAGCGTATCAGGGTAGTGTAGACTGTGGAATAGAGTTCCATGTAGTCATGGCTCTATGTAGTACTGTGGAATAGAGTTCCATGTAGTCATGGCTCTATGTAGGACTGTGGAATAGAGTTCCATGTAGTCATGGCTCTATGTAGTACTGTGGAATAGAGTTCCATGTGGTCATGGTTCTATGTAGTACTGTGGAATAGAGTTCCATGTAGTCATGGCTCTATGTAGTACTGTGGGAATAGAGTTCCATGTAGTCATGGCTCTATGTAGTACTGTGGAATAGAGTTCCATGTAGTCATGGCTTGTGTGGTCAAAGTCAGTGGCATGTCATTAGTAAAAAAAAATGCAAAAGCAATGTGCCTAGACAGCTACCCTGGGGAATTCCTGATTCTAACTGGATTATATTTGATAGGCTTCCATTAAAGAACACCGTCTGTGTTCTGTTAGACAGGTAACTCTTTATCCACATTGTAGCAGGGGGTGTAAAGCCATAACATAGTCTACTACTGGAAAACCTGTGATCAATAATATCAAAAGCCGCACTGAAGTCTAATAAGACAGCCCCCACAATCATTTTATCGTCAATTTCTCTCAGCCAATCATCAGTCATTTGTGTAAGTGCTGTGCTTGTTGAGTGTCCTTCCCTATAAGCATGCTGAAATTGTTTTCAATTGGTTTACTGTAAAAAAAAAAATGAATTGTATCTGGTCAAACACAACTTTTTCCAGAGATTTACTAAGGGTTGATAAGAGGGTGATTGGTCGGCTATTTGAGCCAGTAAAGGGGGCTTTACTATTCTTGGGTAGCGGAATGACTAACTTCCCTCCAGGCCTGAGAGCATATACTTTCTAGAAGGGTTATATTGAAGATGTGGCAAATAGGAGTGGCAATATCGTCCGCTATTATCTTCAGTAATTTTCCATCCAAGTTATCAGACCCCGGTGGCTTGTCATTGTTGATAGACAACAATACTTTTTTCACCACCTTGCCAATCAGTTGGAGTTCCTCATCAATCCAAGGGGCTTGAACAGTTTTTACAGTCATTTCGGAGCGTGCTTATTAGTAACTGGAATGAGTAGTTTCATAAATGCGTCAAGTGCAGCGCCTGGTTCCTCCTCATAACACACCACGGACCAGCAGTGTCTGGTTCCTCCTCATTACACACCACGGACCAGCAGCGTCTGGTTCCTCCTCATTACACACCACAGACCAGCAACGTCTGGTTCCTCCTCATTACACACCACAGACCAGCAACGTCTGGTTCCTCCTCATTACACACCACGGACCAGCAGTGTCTGGTTGCTCCTCATTACACACCACGGACCAGCAGCGTCTGGTTGCTCCTCATTACACACCACAGACCAGCAGCGCCTGGGTTCCTCCTCATTACACACCACGGACTCAGCAGTGTCTGGTTCTCCTCATTACACACCACAGACCAGCAGCGTCTGTTTGCTCCCTATTACACACCACAGACCAGCAGTGTCTGGTTGCTCCTCATTACACACCACAGACCAGCAGTGTCTGGTTGCTCCTCATTACACACCACGGACCAGCAGCGTCTGGGCTGCTCCTCATTACACACCACGGACCAGCAGCCTGGTTGCTCCTCATTACACACCACAGACCAGCAGCATCTGGGTTGCTCTCATTACACACACCACGACCAGCAGCGTCTGGTTGCTCCTCATTACACACCACAGACCAGCAGCGCCTGGTTCCTCCTCATTACACACTCAGACCAGCAGCATCTGGTTGTCTCACACACCGCAGACCAGCAGCGTCTGGCTGTCTTCTAATACACACCGCACCAGCAGCGCTCTGGTTGCTCCTCATTACACACCACAGACCAGCAGCGTCTGGTTACTCCTCATTACACACTACAGACCAGCAGTGTCTGGTTGTCTTCATTACACAATTACAGACCAGCAGCGTCTGGTTGCTCCTCATTACACACCACAGACTAACAGCTGCCTGGTTGCTCCTTCATTACACACCACAGACCAGCAGCGTATGGTTGCTCCTCATTACACACCACAGACCAGCAGCGTCTGGTTGCTCCTCATTACACACCACAGACCAGCAGCGTCTGGCTGCTCCTCATTACACACCACACACCAGCAGCGTCTGGTTGTCTTCATTACACACCACAGACCAGCAGTGTCTGGGTTGCTCCTCATTACCACCACGGACCAACAGCGTTCTGGTTGCCCCTCATTACACACCACAGACCAGCAGCGACTGGTTGCTCTCATTACGCACACAGACCAGCAGCGTCTGGTTGCTCCTCATTACACACCACATACAGCAGCAGCGTCATTACACACCACAGACCAGCAGCCTGGTTGCTCCTCATTACACACCACAGACCAGCAGTGTCTGGTTACTCCTCATTACACACCACAGACCAGCAGCGTCTGGTTGCTCCTCATTACACAGCACAGACCAGCAGTGTCTGGTTGCTCCTCATTACACACCACAGACCAGCAGTGTCTGGTTGCTCCTCATTACACACCACAGACCAGCAGTGTCTGGTTGCTCCTCATTACACACCACAGACCAGCAGTGTCTGGTTGCTCCTCATTACACACCACGGACCAACAAATATTATTTACATCATCAACATAGGAATCACGACAAACTTATTGTATGACCTCTTATACACTATATTAGGCCGAGCTTTTGGATCTTTGGTTTTCCTAGATATGGCTACTATATTGTGATCACTACATCCGATGGATTTGGATACTGCTTTAAAGCAAATATCTGCAGCATTAGTAAAAATGTGATCAATACAGGTTAATGATTTTATTCCTGTGCTGTTTGTAACTACCCTGGTAGGTTGACTGATAACCGGATCCAGGATGCAGGCACTGGTTACAGTTTGAAGTT
>NW_026277049.1:0-2500 GCF_023373465.1 Oncorhynchus keta
CGATGTGATATGTTGTCCACATCGTCCAGCCCTACTACAGCTGTAGAAGGCTAATAGTAGCTGTAGTAGCAGTGTCAGGGAAGCTACTCTGAAAATATAGTTTACCAAGCTACCAAATACGTCAACCAGATGCTCTTGGCCCTACTGTTCTTGGTAGCAGACAGAGGCTACACTGAACGGTACAACGTTATACGCGTTGCCTAGGTTTCCCTGAGTGCCCGGCGGGAGGAGAGCCAAGGTCCAACACACTAGTTTGTCCCTGTACTGTATCGTGGTAACAACCAGGAGGGTTGGTCTTAGGGAGTGAACAACAAAACACCCTCTGTCTCAAATGGTACCCTACTCCCTATGTGCTGCACTACTATAGACCACTACTTTAGACCACTACTATAGACCACTACTATAGACCAGTACTATAGACCACTACTATATACCACTACTATAGACCACTACTATAGACCACTACTATAGACCACTACTATAGACCAGAGTCCTATATGCTGCACTACTATAGACCACTACTATAGACCAGAGTCCTATATGCTGCACTACTATAGACCACTACTATAGACCACTACTATAGACCAGAGTCCTATATGCTGCACTACTATAGACCACTACTATAGACCACTACTATAGACCACTACTATAGACCACTCCTATAGACCACTACTATAGACCAGAGTCCTATATGCTGCACTACTATAGACCACTACTATAGACCACTACTATAGACCACTACTATAGACCAGAGTCCTATATGCTGCACTACTATAGACCACTACTATAGACCACTACTATAGACCAGAGTCCTATATGCTGCACTACTATAGACCACTACTATAGACCACTACTATAGACCAGTACTATATACCACTACTATAGACCACTACTATAGACCACTACTATAGACCAGAGTCCTATATGCTGCACTACTATAGACCACTACTATAGACCACTACTATAGACCACTACTATAGACCACTACTATAGACCAGAGTCCTATATGCTGCACTACTATAGACCACTACTATAGACCACTACTATAGACCACTACTATAGACCACTACTATAGACCACTACTATAGACCACTCCTATAGACCACTACTATAGACCACTACTATAGACCAGAGTCCTATATGCTGCACTACTATAGACCACTACTATAGACCACTACTATAGACCAGAGTCCTATATGCTGCACTACTATAGACCACTACTATAGACCACTCCTATAGACCACTACTATAGACCACTACTATAGACCAGAGTCCTATATGCTGCACTACTATAGACCACTACTATAGACCACTACTATATACCACTACTATAGACCACTACTATAGACCAGAGTCCTATATGCTGCACTACTATAGACAACTACTATATACCACAACTATAGACCACTCCTATAGACCACTACTATAGACCAGAGTCCTATATGCTGCACTACTATAGACCACTCCTATAGACCACTACTATAGACCAGAGTCCTATATGCTGCACTACTATAGACCACTACTATAGACCACTACTATAGACCAGAGTCCTATATGCTGCACTACTATAGACCACTCCTATAGACCACTACTATAGACCACTATTATAGACCACTACTATAGACCACTACTATATACCACTACTATAGACCACTCCTATAGACCAGAGTCCTATATGCTGCACTACTATAGACCACTACTATAGACCAGAGTCCTATATGCTGCACTACTATAGACCACTACTATAGACCACTACTATAGACCACTACTATAGACCAGAGTCCTATATGCTGCACTATTATAGACCACTACTATAGACCACTACTATAGACCAGAGTCCTATATGCTGCACTACTATAGACCAGAGTCCTATATGCTCCACTACTATAGACCACTACTATAGACCAGAGTCCTATATGCTGCACTACTATAGACCACTACTATAGACCACTCCTATAGACCAGAGTCCTATATGCTGCACTACTATAGACCACTACTATAGACCAGAGTCCTATATGCTGCACTATTATAGACCACTACTATAGACCAGAGTCCTATATGCTGCACTACTATAGACCACTACTATAGACCACTACTATAGACCACTACTATAGACCAGAGTCCTATATGCTGCACTACTATAGACCACTACTATAGACCATAGTCCTATATGCTGCACTACTATAGACCACTACTATAGACCAGAGTCCTATATGCTGCACTATTATAGACCACTACTATAGACCACTACTATAGACCACTACTATAGACCACTACTATAGACCAGAGTCCTATATGCTGCACTATTATAGACCACTACTATAGACCACTACTATAGACCACTCCTATAGACCAGAGTCCTATATGCTGCACTATTATAGACCACTACTATAGACCACTACTATAGACCACTACTATAGAACAGAGTCCTATATGCTGCACTACTATAGACCACTACTATAGACCACTACTATAGACCACTACTATAGACCACTACTAT